>NC_057795.1:405153374-405345653 GCF_018294505.1 Triticum aestivum
CCCCCTCCTAGTAGGAGTAGGAAAGGGGGAGTCCTACTCCTACTAGGAGGAGGAATCCTCCTCCTTGGCGCGCCCCAAGGGGCCGGCCGGCCTCCCCCTTGCTCCTTTATATACGGGGGCAGGGGGGCACCCTAGGACACACAAGTTGATCTATGGATCGTTCCTTAGCCGTGTGCGGTGCCCCCCTCCACCATATTCCACCTCGATCATATTGTCGCGGAGTTTAGGCGAAGCCCTGCGCTGGTAGAACATCATCATCGTCACCACGCCGTCGTGCTGACGGAACTCATCCCCGACGCTTTGCTGGATTGGAGCCCGGGGAACGTCATCGAGCTGAACGTGTGCTGAACACGGAGGTGCCGTACGTTCGATACTTGGGTCGGTCGAGTCGTGAAGACATACGACTACATCAACCACGTTGTGATAACACTTCCGCTTACGGTCTACGAGGGTACGTGGACAACACTCTCCCCTCTCGTTGCTATGCCATCACCATGATCTTGCGTGTGCGTAGGAATTTTTTTGAA
The DNA here is from genome assembly GCF_018294505.1 of Triticum aestivum. NCBI lineage: Eukaryota > Viridiplantae > Streptophyta > Magnoliopsida > Poales > Poaceae > Triticum > Triticum aestivum. The sequence continues at coordinate 405,153,902 of NC_057795.1, forward strand.
ATTACTACGTTCCCCAACAGTGGTATCAGAGCCTGGTTTTATGCGTAGATGTCATATGCACGAGTAGAACACAAGTGAGTTGTGGGCGATACAAGTCATACTGCTTACCAGCATGTCATACTTTGGTTCGGCGGTATTGTGAGATGAAGCGGCCCGGACTGACATTACGCGTACGCTTACGCGAGACTGGTTTGACCGTTGCGAGCACTCGTGCTTAAAGGTGACTGGCGGGTGTCTGTCTCTCTCACTTTAGCTGAATCGAGTGTGGCTACGCCCGGTCCTTGCGAAGGTTAAAACAGCACTAACTTGACGAACTATTGTTGTGGTTTTGATGCGTAGGTAAGAACGGTTCTTGCTAAGCCCGTAGCAGCCACGTAAAATTTGCAACAACAAAGTAGAGGACGTCTAACTTGTTTTTGCAGGGCATGTTGTGATGTGATATAGTCAAGACGTGATGCTATATTTTATTGTATGAGATGATCATGTTTTGTAACCGAAGTTATCGGCAACTGGCAGGAGCCATATGGTTGTCGCTTTATTGTATGAAATGCAAACGCCCTGTAATTGCTTTACTTTATCACTAAGCGGTAGCGATAGTCGTAGAAGCAATAGATGGCGTAACGACAACGATGCTACAATGCAGATCAAGGTGTCGCGCCGGTGACGATGGTGATCACGACGGTGCTTCGAAGATGGAGATCACAAGCACAAGATGATGATGGGCATATCATATCACTTATATTGATTGCATGTGATGTTTATCCTTTATGCATCTTATCTTGCTTTGGTTGACGGTAGCATTTTAAGATGATCTCTCACTAAAAATTATCAAGAAGTGTTCTCCCTGAATATGCACCATTGCCAAAGTTCGTCGTGCCCAGACACCACGTGATGATCGGGTGTGATAAGCTCTACGTCCATCTACAACGGGTGCAAGCCAGTTTTGCACACGCAGAATATTCAGGTTATACTTGACGAGCCTAGCATATGCAGATATGGCCTCAGAACACAGGGACCGAAAGGTCGAGCATGAATCATATAGTAGATATGATCAACATAGTGATGTTCACCATTGAAAACTACTCCATCTCACGTGATGATCGGTTATGGTTTAGTTGATTTGGATTATGTAATCACTTAGATGACTAGAGAGATATCTATCTAAGTGGGAGTTCTTAAGTAATATGATTAATTGAACTTAAATTTATCATGAACTTAGTACCTGATAGTATTTTGATTGTCTATGTTTGTTGTAGATAGATGGCTCGTGCTGTTGTTCCGTTGAATTTTAATGCGTTCCTTGAGAAAGCAAAGTTGAAAGATGATGGTAGCAATTACACGGACTAGGTTCGTAACTTGAGGATTATCCTCATTGCTACACAGAAGAATTACGTCCTGGAAGCACCGCTGGGTGCCAGGCCTGCTGCAGGTGCAACACCAGATGTTGTGAACGTCGGGCAGAGCAAAGCTGATGACTACTCTATAGTTCAGTGTGCCATGCTTTACGGCTTAGAACTGGGTCTTCAACGACGTTTTGAACGTCATGGAGCATATGAGATGTTCCAGGAGTTGAAGTTAATATTTCAAGCAAATGCCCGGATTGAGAGATATGAAGTCTCCAATAAGTTCTATAGCTGCAAGATGGAGGAGAATAGTTCTGTTAGTGAGCATATACTCAAAATGTCTGGGTATAATAATCACTTGATTCAACTGGGAGTTAATCTTCCGGATGATAGCGTCATTGACAGAATTCTCCAATCACTGCCACCAAGCTACAAGAGCTTCGTGATGAACTATAATATGCAAGGGATGAACAAGACAATTCCCGAGCTCTTCGCAATGCTAAAGGCTGCGGAGGTAGAAATCAAGAAGGAGCATCAAGTGTTAATGGTTAGCAAGACCACTAGTTTCAAGAAAAAGGGCAAAGGGAAGAAGAAGGGGAACTTCAAGAAGAACAGAGAGCAAGTAGCTGCTCAAGAGAAGAAACCCAAGTCTGGACCTAAGCCTGAAACTGAGTGCTTCTACTGCAAGCAAACTGGTCACTGGAAGCGGAACTGCCCCAAGTATTTGGCAGATAAGAAGGATGGCAAAGTGAACAAAGGTATATGTGATATACATGTTATTGATGTGTACCTAACTAGAGCTCGTAGTACCACCTGGGTATTTGATACTGGTTCTATTGCTAATATTTGCAACTCGAAATAGGGACTACGGAATGAGCGAGCACTGGCCAAGGACGAGGTAACAATGTGCGTGGGAAACGGTTCCAAAGTCGATGTGATCGCGGTCGGCATGCTACCTCTACATCTACCTTCGGGATTAGTCTTAGACCTGAATAATTGTTATTTGGTGCCAGCGTTGAGCATGAACATTATATCTAGATCTTGTTTGATGCGAGACGGTTATTCATTTAAATCAGAGAATAATGGTTGTTCTATTTATATGAGTAATATCTTTTATGGTCATGCACCCTTGAACAGTGGTCTATTTTTATTGAATCCCGATAGTAGTGATACACATATTCATAATGTCCAAGCCAAAAGATGCAGAGTTGATAATGATAGTGCAACTTATTTGTGGCAATGCCGTTTAGGTCATATCGGTGTAAAGCGCATGAAGAAACTCCATACTGATGGACTTTTGGAATCACTTGATTATGAATCACTTGGTACTTGCAAACCGTGCCTCATGGTGTCGGGGAAACTGATCCACGAACACCAATGGGACCGGCGGACCGAGCCCCTTTTGGTTCAGCGGGGGGCGGAGATCGCACGAAGAGCGGATCGAGGTGAAGCACACAAGCAGTTTGCCCAGCTTCGGAGATCTCCGGAGAGATAACACTCCTACTGCTGCATGTCTGAGTGTATTGAGTTCTTGCTCGGGAGCTTTGAATGCTACAGTACACACTAGCTGCTAACGAGACCGAGCGTGAGTATTTTTCTGCCTTCCGAACCCCCCTCTACGTTGCGCATGGGCCTCCTTTTATATGCTGAAGGGGTCACCAATAGGTGGCAACGTAGATAAGGGTAAAAATGGAAAAGGAATTGCGGTTGGTACAACCACCTGTACAGTGTATCATACCTAACCCTGACGGCAGGGGACAAAGGCATTAAATGCCCGTCTGCGTCGCCCAAATAGTGCAAAAAGGGACCGTCAGGGACGCCACTGCTCGCCACGATGGCAGTCTTGTCAGCATCGCTTGCCACCGCGCACCGCTGGCTGCACAGCCTCTTGCCACGCGCTCCTGGAAAGGCCCCAGGGCGACACGTTGGTGGATGTGCTGGAGCGCGGGTACAGAGTGGTAGTTTGCCGCGTCAAGCGCCTTGCCATGGCTGTTGTCTTGTCGCGTCCGAAAGCTTGTCGCTCGCCGGGCCTTGCCGGGACGCGTGGCGCGTCGCGGCAAGTTCCTTGAGATGCCTTGGTTGGCCTTACCGGCAAGCTCCTCTTGCCGGGGCCTTGTCTCCTTGGCTTGAATACTTTGTTCTTGAATGGCTCCAAAGGAACCACGGAGGACCTTGGCGGTCACCCGGCAAGCCTTGCCGCGGGGTGCTATGACTGCCCGTGCACAAGTTCGGGATACTAGGGTACCCCTACTCTAGTACACCGACAGGAGCCCCCGGGCCTGGGCCACACATGGCGCCGAGCGCTGTTGGGCCAGGCCCAAAACAGGGCACGGGCACGCGCGGCCTGGGTTACGCCGTATCCTACTCCGTATCCACCGCGCCTTCCCCGAACGGCACGCGTCGAATGCGGTGTCGTGGGTGGTTTCTTTATTCGGAAAGACAGAACGCCCGCCCCCTCCCTATTTATAAGCAGGGGAAACAGGGGTAGTTCGCCCATCTCGCCGGTTGCTACTCCAATCTCAGAAATCTCCGCCGCTCCCCCCTTCTTCCCAAAGCTGAAAGAGAGCGCCGCTCCGCCCCCCATCGCCACTAGCATCACCAACACCGTCGATCTCCCCCACCACCTCTGCCATGGCTCCAAAAGCCGACAAGGGGAAGGTCGTGAAGTCGGCCGAGGCGCAGTGGCTCGCGGCGCTGCAAAAGGAGCGGGCAATCTTCCCCCCCCCCCAGCTCGCCGCGAAGGAGCTGAGAGAGTACTACTACCTCTTTTGGTCGACGGAGACGCGAGCGCATCCGCGTACGAAGGTACACCCAGCTGCCGCTTCGGAACTGGCTCCGAATGGATACCCTTTCTTCGCGCTGTTCTTCTACTGAGGGCTCTGCCCGCCTTTCTCTGAATTTTTCTGCGATATCATGAACACCTACGGGTTCCGCCTCCTTGACTTCACCCCCAATGCTGTTCTGACCATGGCAGTTTTCGCACATCTCTGTGAAAACTTTGTCGGAGTCTATCCAAACGTAGATCTTTTCCGCCACTTCTTTATGCCCCGAGTCGAGAGAGGGGAGCCTTTATCCGGCGGAATCGCCTGGATCTCGAGAGCTGGCAAGAAGGAAGCTTATCTGGAGGGAGAGCTCCGCAGCAAGTGGGAGGAATGGAGAGCAGAATGGTGCTGGATTGTCGAGGAGAACCCGCAGCCATTTACCGCCCAGCGCCAAGCCCCAATAGCGCGCGGCAACGATTGGAGCAACGTGGCCCCGGAAGAAGATAGGTTGAAGATTGCCGTCACCCGGATCCTACGCCTCAGGCTTGCCGGGCTCACCGTAGGCGCCATTGGTGCAGATTTTCTTCGCCGCCGCATCGCCCCCCTGCAGGAGAGGAGGAGACCCGCCTGGGAGTTCCAGAACGCGGCGGATATCATGAGGCTGCGCCCGGGCCTCAACTTCAACTTCACTGTCCTGGAACTGGACGCGATGATCCTGGAACTGTTCAAGCGCGATCCTCAGCATCCTGAAGCGTTCATGTTGCCGAGGGGTGTCGTTCCGCTGTGCAACAACTCCTCGCTCGACCGCATCCGTGCAATGATGCTGTTGTGTGATTCGCATGGAATTGTCCCAACTTGGCAAGAGCCTACCGACGACGTCGTGCGGGATTTCTTTGACGGCTTGGTAGAAGTGCCGGTCCACTCCGATGAACAGAAGAGCCTTACTCGCGACACCACCGATGCGGAGATGCAGCGCATCGCCACTAGGCTGGAAGAGGCGGCAGCAGCCGCTGCCGCGGGCGAGTTTGGATTCACCGTGGAGGAGGCAGAGGCAGCAGAGGCGGCAAGCCTTGTCGAGCGAGAGGAGCTTGCCAGCGAGGAAGAGCTTGCCGGGCCTGAAGCTGAGTCGAGCGAGCCCGCCGAGGGCGCAAGCGACTCGTTGAAGATCGGCTCCTCCTCCTCCCCACCTTCAGCCAGCTCGCCGCAAGCGGAGCCCCCAGCTCCACCAAGAAGGCGTCTCCGCAAGGTCGGGGACGTAGCGGGGCGGCAGACGAGTCAACAGCCGCCGTGCCGCGCGACACGCTCTACCGCGGCAAGTACTGTTGCCGCGGGGGCGCCTCACGCCGCTGCGGCAACTGGAGCGGGGTCTTCCCGGTCCACCGCTACTGCTCCTGCCAAGCGGACAAGGGAACCTACTCCTCCGCCTCGTCGCACCGGAGGCGAGCCAGACTTCGATCTCTCCGCGCTCAGCTCCGACGAGGAAGAAGAAGAGTAAGATTCTTTACTGTACTTGTAGTTCTTCAATTCTTGCTGTTTTGTCTTGTATCTGATTTGCTTTACTCCGAACCCATTCCTTTTCAGGACTCTGGCCCAGAGAGCGGCGAAGAGAGCCAAGGTCCCGGTGATTGTCATCGAGGATGAACCCACCGTGACAGCAGGGGGCGTGTCCGAGACCACCTTGCCGGACCCAGCAACTATTCCCCAAAGCAGCCCCCAGCGCAGCCCCCAGCGTAAGTATATGGTTTACTTCCTGCTGCCAGGCGTGCATGGGTGCTCTTTCTTTGCTGATATCTGACTGTTGGTTTGTGTAGGAGCAGAGCAGCCTCACCAGGAGTGCCTGGAAGCCGCTCCCAAAATGCCATCTGCTTCGACTACACCGCCAAGGAAGGATTCCCCAGCAAGGGAGCGTTCTCCAACAAGGGAGAATTCTCCAGCAAGGGGCAGTTCTCCGGCAAGGGACAGCACTGGCGACCCTCCGGTGGTTGAGACCATGACTGTAGATCCTAGCACAGGTAATCCTCTTGCTTGAAAAACTTCCCTGGGGTTCTTCTTCTTCTGATTTTCTTTTTGGATATTTGCTTGACTTTTCTCCTTTTTCCGTTCGTCAGATCCATCTGCCACGGAGCCGATGGAAACCGAGGTCGCCGGCGAGGAGAACGCGCGCAGCAATACCAACGACGTCGTTGCCACCGAAGGAGAAGCCGGCGCTGATGATCCCGCCGGCGAAGAGGCCGCCAACGCTGCCACCGCAGAAGCTGGCGAGGGATCCGGCGATCGCACTGACGGCCCTGAGGCCGCAGGAGCATCAGGCGCTACGCCGACCGCCGATCCCTCTGCCGCTGCTGCAGCGCCAGGCTCTGAAGAGCCCCAGCCCGGCGCCTATCTGAAGGCCGGCGACGGCATCTTCATCAAGCTCCCCTGGGCGTCAAGCTCCAGGACGCCGGTCGAAGGAGAGATCTTGGATGGAGAGGTGCTTGCCTCCGCTGGGCTGACGCTGGTCGATGCGCCAAGCAGCACCAGCGACGAGCCTGAGGAGGAGCGGCTGCTGCGGAAGCTGTTGTCGCTTTACCGCACCCGACAGGCCAAGCTGGAATCCTGAGAAGCGCTTGTCGCGAAGGCGGGAGTGGACATCGAGAAGCGCGTGGAGGAGCTCCGGGGTCTCAGGCAGGAAGCTCTCCGATCCCTGGCAGAGGAACGGGAGCAAGTCGCCGAGGAGCGGAAAGCCTTCCTCCTCGAGAAGGCTGAAGTTGAAGAGTAACAGCGGCTTGTTGCCGAGAAGCTATCTGCGCAGGAAGGCGAGTTGGCGCAGCGCAAGGTCAACCTTGATAGCCACGAGGAGGAGCTTGCCGCGCGCAAGCAAACATTTGGCGGGGCTCTCAAGGAAGCAGAGGATGCTGCTGCAGCTGCCGAGGCCGCCAAGAAGGAGCTGGAGACGAAGATGGCGCAGCTGGAGGCCGATCTCAAGGCGAGCGGCGAGGAGCTTGCTGCGTTCAAGCATGAGCGCGAGAAGGACGCCGCCGCTCATGGCGAGCTGCAGGGTCGTCTCGCTGAGAGGAGCAAAGAGCTTAGCACCGCCAAGGACTCCAACGCAGATCTTGAGTTGAAGCTGGTTACTTTGACTCAGACGCTGGACGGCGCCAGGGAGCGGGAGGTGGCCTTGAAGGAGAAGATCAAGGCCGACGAGGCGCTGCTGGCGAATGCTGCTGCCGCCTAGAACACTTTTTGGGAGAATGTGGAGCACTGGACGAAGGGTCTCGTGGATGTTGCCGCAGCCATCGACAAGGAGCTGGCGCAGCTGGGGATGGAGGATCTCGGGTACTCCTCCGATGAGCACCTCCAACCCAGCGCCAAGCTCAGCTTGTTCTTCAAAGGTGTGGTGACGGCTCTCCAGCGACTCCGGGAGAAGATCCCAAAGCAGCTAGCCGACGAGTCACGCAAGATCTACGCGGGAGCTCTTCAAAAGGTGCTGGTGAAGGTGGCCTTCCGCAACCCAGGCCTCAACCTCACCAACGTCCTCAGGTCCCTGCCGCCGGATGCTGATCTGGAAGCGCTCAAGGCCCTTGTCGCACCCATTGTGGACAAGGTGAGCGAGATCAAGAGGGTTGAGGGCGATCGCGTAGATTAGGCCGCCCGTTTTCTCTTTTTCTTTGTCGCTGCTGGTCATGTCATGAGAACAATCTGTTAGAGTTGCGACAAGCTATCTTGTAATATAACTCTATTTTGGGTAGAGATTGCTGTGTTATTTCCTTTACTTGATTCCTTCCTTTGTATGTTTTTGCCCTATGCTTTTAGGGAACTTGTCGGCGCAGGCACCTGGGCCGCGAGCGCTGAGTGCGGGACGTCAGCAGCCTGCTGGTAGTGCCACTTCCGACAAGAAACCTTGTCGCAACTAGTCGCAGCCCACTTAAGTTGTTAAGCGGACTCGAAACAAAGTAAGGGCGCAACTAGATACGAGTTGGTTCCTCCGCGCATAGGTTTTCCATACAAAGTACGGTCGTTCGAGGAAGATAACTTAAAAATTAAAACTGATTGCTCAAACTTTGGCAACTTAGATTTTCTATCGTTTGCTTTCCGGTAAGGCGAAACTTCCTTGAACGATGCCTGGTCCACACCATTATCTTCTCCTTTCCCCCCGGCAAACTTGTGGGCGAGGGAACATTCCTTTCCTTTTTGAGAAAAAGAAAGAAGAGAAAATAAAGATATGGAGCCTTACGGCTCGTTATTGCTTACCGGGGGTAGGCGCTACACAAAGTGTCAGATAACGCATGCCAAAAAATAGTAGAAAGCATGAAATTGACAAGATGTGCGGAGCACATGAGCTTTACTTATGCACGGGGTCTGTGCCCGGCTTCGTACAAAGGATTACATGCAACATCAGCAAGACTTGTACAAAAGGTGGTTGCCAGAAAAGGTTCCGGCAACCGCGCCCTACGGGTAAAACTTACGAAGATGCTCAATGTTCCAGGAGTTGCTCACCGGAATGCCATCTTCGATCTCAAGGCGGACAGCGCCAGGCCTAGTGACTCGTTTCACCCGGTAAGGGCCTTCCCACTTCGGCGTCAACTTGTTGGAATTCTTGGCGGACTGAACGCGTCGAAGAACAAGGTCGCCTTCCTCGAGACTTCCGGCATTAACTTTGCAGCTATGGTAGCGGCGCAAAGCTTGCTGGTATCGAGCAGCTCGTACAGCAGCCTGAAGACGGTCCTCCTCAAGGAGCAGCGCGTCATCTTGTCGCAACTGCTCTTGCTCAAGCTCATCATAAGCGAGCACTCGAGGTGACCCGTATACGAGTTCCGTGGGGAGAACTGCCTCTGCTCCATAGACTAGAGCGAAAGGTGTCTGGCCAGTGGCTCGATTTGGCGTCGTCCTGATCGACCAAAGAACCACCGGCAGCTCCTCAATCCAGTTCCTTCCGCACTTGCGCAGCCTGTCGAAAGTCCTGGTCTTGAGCCCGCGCAGCACTTCAGCATTTGTCCTCTCCGCTTGACCGTTGCTTCTCGGATGAGAAACAGAAGCGAAGCAGACCTTGGCGCCAAGATCTTGGACGTACTGCATGAAGGTGCGGCTCGTAAATTGTGTGCCGTTGTCGGTGATGATCCTGTTAGGGATCCCGAAACGGCAAACAATAGACCTGAAGAACTTGACTACTGACTGTGCTGTCACCTTCCTCACTGGTTCCACTTCCAGCCACTTTGTGAACTTGTCGATTGCAACGTACAAGTACTCAAAGCCCCCGACAGCTCGGGGAAAGGGGCCAAGGATGTTGAGCCCCCAGACCGAAAATGGCCAGGATAAAGGGATTGTCTGGAGAGCTTGAGCTGGCTGGTGTATCTGCTTGGAATGGAACTGGCACGCTTCACACTTGGTTACTTGTGCAGTTGCATCCTGGAGGGCCGTCGGCCAAAAGAAACCTTGCCGGAATGCTTTGCCGGCAAGTGCTCTTGCGCCAATGTGGTGACCACATATGCCTCCATGTATCTCTGCCAACAGCTTTTGTCCGTCTTCCCGGCGAATACAGTTCAATTTCACACCGTTGAGTCTTCTTCTGTACAGTGTGTTGTCGACAAACTGGTACATACTTGACTGCCGGGCTACTCTTTCCGCTTCTTCTTGCTCTTCGGGAAGTTCTCCTGTCTGAAGGAAACGGACAATCTGCTGTGCCCATGCTGGAGCTTGGGGCTCGACAACAAAGACTAAAGGCACATCTGCTGCTGCGGGAACATCCGCTTCTACGGCGAGAACCTGCGACTCAGCCGGAGCTTGACGTTCCCCGGCAAGCTTGCCGGAGCAAAACTTGTCGGAAGCATCTGCTTCAACGGAACAAACCCTAAGGCTTGTCGGAGCAGACTGCTCCTCAGCACCCTTGGTGTAGATTTTGAGGACCTTCTTGGCGGCGGCTTCGGGGAGCTCTGCCAGAAAATAGTCACCAGAAATCAACTTCCTCTTCTTGCTCTGTCCAGTTGATGGCGTTACAGACAGTTGAGTCAGCTTGAGCACAAAGATCCCTGGTTCCACAGGTAACTTAAGTGCGGCGCACTTTGACAGGCCATCGGCAATGTCGTTCTGAGCTCTTGGAACATGTTCCATCTGTAGGCCGTCAAAGCGCTCTTCTAGCTTTCTCACTTCATCAACGTAAGCTTCCATCAACGGACTTTGATAATTTTTGTTCACTTGGCGGACGACAAGCTGTGAGTCACCCCTGACAATGAGCTTCTTGATCCCAAGGTCTGCTGCGATCCTGAGACCGGCAAGCAAACCTTCATACTCTGCGGTATTGTTCGTTGCTTGCTCCTTGGGAAAGTGCATCTGGACTACGTACTTGAGGTGCTCTCCGGTGGGTGCAACAAGTAGCACGTCCGCACCGGCGCCTTGCAGCGAGAAGGCACCATCAAAGTACATCAGCCACTCTTTGCTTGCTTCCTTGACGGGGATGCTCGTTTCTGGAATTTCTTCATCTTGTGTTGGCATCCATTCTGCTATGAACTCCGCCAATGCTCTGCTTTGGATATTTGAAGTGCTCTCAAACTTGAGGCCAAAGCTTGACAGTTCCAGTGCCCACTCGACAATCCTGCATGTTGCTTCTGGATTTTGCAGTATCCTCTTCAGCGGAAAACGAGTGACGACTGTGATCTCATGTGCTTGGAAATAATGGCGCAGCTTTCTCGAGGCCATGAGAAGGCCGAAAAGCAATTTCTGCACACCAGAGTACATTGACCTAGCTCCCTGCAGAAGGGAACTGACAAAGTAAACTGGGCGTTGCACCATTCTTTTTTGCATCTTCTCACGCTCCTGCGCAGATCCATCTTTGTCGGGACCAGAGCTTGCCGGTGAAGTCCCCTGCTTGTCGCTGGATGCATCTGCCGTGGTTGCTAGCTCATCATCTGCCTCCCTCTCCGCTACTAATGCAGCACTAACCACTTGATTGGTTGCCGCTATATACAGCAGCAACTTCTCTTGTGGCTTAGGTGCGACAAGTGTTGGAGTGGAGGACAGGTATCTCTTCAAGTCCTGCAGCGCAGCCTCCGCCTCCGGAGTCCATTTAATTGGACCTGCCTTTTTCAATATTTTGAAAAATGGCAGGGCGCGCTCAGCAGACCTGGAGATAAACCTGTTGAGAGCAGCTACGCAACCGGCAAGTCTTCGTACATCCTTGACGCGCTTTGGTGCTTCTGAAGGAAATATGCCCTAGAGGCAATAATAAAGTTATTATTTATTTCCTCATATCATGATAAATGTTTATTATTCATGCTAGAATTGTATTAACCGGAAACATGATACATGTGTGAATACATAGACAAACATATAGTCACTAGTATGCCTCTACTTGACTAGCTCATTAATCAAAGATGGTTATGTTTCCTAACCATTGACATGTGTTGTCATTTGATTAATGGGATCACATCATTAGGAGAATGAGGTGATTGACATGACCCATCCCATTAGCTTAGCACTTGATCGTTTAGTATTCTGCTATTGCTTCCTTCATGACTTATACATGTTCCTGTAACTATGAGAATTGTGTAACTCCCGTTTACCGGAGGAACACTTTGGGTACTACCAAACGTCACAACGTAACTGGGTGATTATAAAGGAGTACTACAGGTGTCTCCGAAGGTACATGTTGAGTTAGCATAATTCGAGATTAGGTTTTGTCACTCCGATTGTCGGAGAGGTATCTCTGGGCCCTCTCGGCAATGCTCATCACCTAAGCCTTGCAAGCATGTAACTAATGAGTTAGTTATAAGATGAAGTATTACAGAACGAGTAAAGAGACTTGTCGATAACGAGATTGAACTAGGTATTGGATACCGACGATCGAATCTCGGACAAGTAACATACCGATGACAAAGGGAACAACGTATGTTGTTATGCGGTTTGACCGATAAAGATCTTCGTAGAATATGTAGGAACCAATATGGGAATCCAGGTCCCGCTATTGGTTATTGACCAGAGATGTGTCTCGGTCATGTCTACATCGTTCTCGAACCGTAGGGTCCGCACGCTTAAGGTTTCGATGACAATTATATTATGAGTTTATGTATTTTGATGTACCGAAGGTTGTTCGGAGTCCCGGATATGATTACGGACATGACGAGGAGTCTCGAAATGGTCGAGACATAAAGATTGATATATTGGACGGATATATTTGGACACCGGAAAGGTTCCGGAGAAGTTTGGAGCCCCGGAAGGTTACCGGAACCCCCCGGGAGGTATATGGGCCTTATTGGGCCCATGTAGGAGGAAGAGAGAAGGAGCAAGGGAAGGGGGCGCGCCCCCCAAGCCCAATCCGAATTGGGGAAGGGGGCCGGCCCCCCCCCTTTCCTTTCTCCTTCCCCCTCTTCCTATTACTACTACTAGTACTACTTCCTAATACTAGTACTCTTTCCTTCCCCCTCCAAATAAGATAAGGAAAAGAGAGGGAAACCTACTTGGAGTAGGTTTCCCCCTCCTCATGGCGTGCCCCCCCTAGGGCCGGCCACCTCCTCCCTCCCTCCTTTATATACGGGGGTAGGGGGGCACCCTAGGACACACAAGTTGATCATTGATCGTTCCTTAGCCGTGTGCGGTGCCCCCCTCCACGATATTACACCTCGGTCATATTGTAGCGGTGCTTAGGCGAAGCCCTGCAACAGGAGAACATCAAGATCGTCACCACGCCGTCGTGCTGACGGAACTCCCCCTCGGCGCCTCTGCTGGATCGGAGATCGAGGGTGCGTCATCGAGCTGTACGCGTGTCAAGAACTCGGAGGTGCCGGAGTAACGGTACTTGGATCGGTTGAACCGGAGGACGTACGACTACTTCCTCTATGTTGCGTCAACGCTTCCGCTTCGGTCTACGAGGGTACATAGACAACACTCTCCCCTCGTTGCTATATCATCACCATGATCTTGCGTGTGCGTAGGAAAATTTTGAAATTACTACGTTCCCCAACAGTGGCATCCGAGCCTAGGTTTTATGTGTTGATGTTATATGCACGAGTAGAACACAAGTAAGTTGTGGACGATATAAGTCATACTGCCTACCAGCATGTCATACTTTGGTTCAGCGGTATTGTGAGATGAAGCGGCCCGGACCGACATTATGCGTACGCTTACGCGAGACTGGTTTCACCGTTACGAGCACTCGTGCTTAAAGGTGGCTGGCGGGTGTCTGTCTCTCTCACTTTAGTTGAACCGAGTGTGGCTACGCCTGGTCCTTGTGAAGGTTAAAACGGAGTCTATTTGACAAACTATCGTTGTGGTTTTGATGCGTAGGTGAGATTGGTTCTTGCTTAAGCCCGTAGCAGCCACGTAAAATTTGCAACAACAAAGTAGAGGACGTCTAACTTGTTTTTGCAGGGCATGTTGTGATGTGATATGGCCAAGACATGATGCTATATTTTATTGTATGAGATGATCATGTTTTGTAACCGAAGTTATCGGCAACTGGCAGGAGCCATATGGTTGTCGCTTTATTGTATGAAATGCAAACGCCCTGTAATTGCTTTACTTTATCACTAAGCGATAGTGATAGTCGTAGAAGCAATAGATGGCGTAACGACAATGATGCTACAATGGAGATCAAGGTGTCGCGCCGGTGACGATGGTGATCACGACGGTGCTTCGAAGATGGAGATCACAAGCACAAGATGATGATGGCCATATCATATCACTTATATTGATTGCATGTGATGTTTATCCTTTATGCATCTTATCTTGCTTTGATTGACAGTAGCATTTTAAGATGATCTCTCACTAATTATCAAGAAGTGTTCTCCCTGAGTATGCACCATTGCGAAAGTTCTTCGTGCTGAGACACCACGTGATGATCGGGTGTGATAGGCTCTACGTTCAAATACAACGGGTGCAAAATAGTTGCACACGCGGAATACTCAGGTTATACTTGATGAGCCTAGCATATACAGATATGGCCTCGGAACACGGGGACCGAAAGGTCGAGCGTGAATCATATAGTAGATATGATCAACATAGAGATGTTCACCATTGAAACTACTCCATCTCACATGATGATCGGACATGGTTTAGTTGATTTGGATCACGTAATCACTTAGATGACTAGAGAGATGTCTGTCTAAGTGGGAGTTCTTTAGTAATATGATTAATTGAACTTAAATTTATCATGAACTTAGTACTTGATAGTATTTTGCTTGTCTATGTTCGTTTGTAGATAGATGGCTCGTGTTGTTGTTCCGTTGAATTTTAATGCGTTCCTTGAGAAAGCAAAGTTGAAAGATGATGGTAGCAATTACACAGACTGGGTCCGTAACCTGAGGATTATCCTCATTGCTGCACAGAAGAGTTACGTCCTGGAAGCACCGCTGGGTGCCAGGCCTGCTGCTGATGCAACTGACGACGTTAAGAACGTCTGGCAGAGCAAAGCTGATGACTACTCTATAGTTCAGTGTGCCATGCTTTACGGCTTAGAACCGGGTCTTCAACGATGTTTTGAACGTCATGGGGCATATGAGATGTTCCAGGAGTTGAAGTTAATATTTCAAGCAAATGCCCGGATTGAGAGATATGAAGTCTCCAATAAGTTCTACAGCTGCAAGATGGAGGAGAACAGTTCTGTCAGTGAACATATACTCAAAATGTCTGGGTATAATAATCACTTGATTCAACTGGGAGTTAATCTTCCGGATGATAGCGTCATTGACAGAATTCTCCAATCACTGCCACCAAGCTACAAGAGCTTTGTGATGAACTATAATATGCAAGGGATGAACAAGACTATTCCCGAGCTCTTCGCGATGCTGAAAGCCGCGGAGGTAGAAATCAAAAAGGAGCATCAAGTGTTGATGGTCAACAAGACCACTGGTTTCAAGAAAAGGGGCAAAGGGAAGAAGAAGGGGAACTTCAAAAGGAATGGCAAACAAGTTGCTGTTCAAGTGAAGAAACCCAAGTCTGGACCTAAGCCTGAAACTGAGTGCTTCTACTGCAAGCAGACTGGACACTGGAAGCGGAACTGCCCCAAGTATTTGGCGGATAAGAAGGATGGCAAAGTGAACAAAGGTATATATGATATACATGTTATTGATGTGTACCTTACTAATGCTCGCAGTAGCACCTGGGTATTTGATACTGGTTCTGTTGCTAACATTTGCAACTCGAAACAGGGACTACGGATTAAGCGAAGATTAGCTAAGGACGAGGTGACGATGCGCGTGGGAAATGGTTCCAAAGTCGATGTGATCGCGGTCGGCACGCTACCTCTACATCTACCATCGGGATTAGTTTTAGACCTGAATAATTGTTATTTGGTGCCTGCGTTGAGCATGAACATTATATCTGGATCTTGTTTGATGCGAGACGGTTATTCATTTAAATCAGAGAATAATGGTTGTTCTATTTATATGAGTAATATCTTTTATGGTCATGCACCCTTGAAGAGTGGTCTATTTTTATTAAATCTCGATAGTAGTGATACACATATTCATAATGTTGAAGCCAAAATATGCAGAGTTGATAATGATAGTGCAACATATTTGTGGCACTGCCGTTTAGGTCATATCGGTGTAAAACGCATGAAGAAACTCCATACTGATGGACTTCTGGAATCACTTGATTATGAATCACTTGGTACTTGCGAACCGTGCCTCATGGGCAAGATGACCAAAACACCGTTCTCCGGATCTATGGAGAGAGCAACAGATTTGTTGGAAATCATACATACAGATGTATGTGGTCCGATGAATGTTGAGGCTCGTGGCGGATATCGTTATTTCCTCACCTTCACAGATGATTTGAGCAGATATGGGTATATCTACTTGATGAAGCACAAGTCTGAAACATTTGAAAAGTTCAAAGAATTTCAGAGTGAAGTAGAAAATCATCGTAACAAGAAAATAAAGTTTCTACGATCTGATCGTGGAGGAGAATATTTGAGTTACGAGTTTGGTTTACATTTGAAACAATGTGGAATAGTTTCGCAACTCACGCCACCTGGAACACCAGAGCGAAATGGTGTGTCCGAACGTCGTAATCGTACTTTACTTGATATGGTGCGATCTATGATGTCTCTTACCGATTTACCGCTATCGTTTTGGGGTTGTGCTTTAGAGACGGCCGCATTCACGTTAAATAGGGCACCATCAAAATCCGTTGAGACGACGCCTTATGAACTGTGGTTTGGCAAGAAACCAAAGTTGTCGTTTCTCAAAGTTTGGGGCTGCGATGCTTATGTGAAGAAACTTCAACCAGATAAGCTCGAACCCAAATCGGAGAAATGTGTCTTCATAGGATACCCAAAGGAGACAATTGGGTACACCTTCTATCACAGATCTGAAGGCAAGATTTTCGTTGCTAAAATCGGATCCTTTCTAGAGAAGGAGTTTCTCTCGAAACAAGTGAGTGGGAGGAAAGTAGAACTTGATGAGATAACTGTATCTACTCCCTTATTGGAAAGTAGTTCATCACAAGAACCGGTTCCTATGACAACTACACCAATTAGTGAGGAAGCTAATGATATTGATCATGAAACTTCAGATCAAGTTTCTACTGAACCTCGTAGGTCTACCAGAGTAAGATCCGCACCAGAGTGGTACGGAAATCCTATTCTGGAAGTCATGTTACTAGACCATGATGAACCTACGAACTATGAGGAAGCGATGATGAGCCCAGATTCCGCAAAATGGTTAGAGGCCATGAAATCTGAGATAGGATCCATGTATGAAAACAAAGTATGGACTTTGGTTGACTTGCCCGATGATCGGCAAGCCATTGAGAATAAATGGATCTTTAAGAAGAAGACTGACGCTGATGGTAATGTTACTGTCTACAAAGCTCGACTTGTTGCAAAAGGTTTTCGACAAGTTCAAGGGGTTGACTACGATGAGACTTTCTCACCCGTAGCGATGCTTAAGTCTGTTCGAATCATGTTGGCTATTGCTGCATTTCATGATTATGAAATTTGGCAAATGGATGTCAAGACTGCATTCTTGAATGGATTTCTAGAAGAAGAGTTGTATATGATGCAACCTGTAGGTTTTGTTGATCCAAAAGGTGCTGACAAAGTGTGCAAGCTCCAACGTTCCATTTATGGACTGGTGCAAGCATCTCGGAGTTGGAATAAACGTTTTGATAGTGTGATCAAAGCATATGGCTTTATACAGACTTTTGGAGAAGCCTGTATTTACAAGAAAGTGAGTGGGAGCTCTGTAGCATTTCTAGTTTTATATGTTGATGACATATTATTAATTGGAAATGATATAGAATTTCTGGATAGCATAAAGGGATACTTGAATAAAGAAAGACCTCGGTGAAGCTGCTTACATATTGGGCATCAAGATCTATAGAGATAGATCAAGACGCTTAATAGGACTTTCACAAAGTACATACCTTGACAAAATTTTGAAAAAGTTCAAAATGGATCAGGCAAAGAAAGGATTCTTGCCTGTGCTACAAGATGTGAAGTTGAGTCAAACTCAATGCCCGACCACAGCAGAAGATAGAGAGAAAATGAAAGATGTTCCCTATGCTTCAGCCATAGGCTCTATCATGTATGCAATGTTTTGTACCAGACCTGACGTATGCTTAGCAATAAGCTTGGCAGGTAGGTACCAAAGTAATCCAGGAGTGGATCACTGGACAGCGGTCAAGAACATCCTGAAATACCTGAAAAGGACTAAGGATATGTTTCTCGTATATGGAGGTGACAAAGAGCTAGTCGTAAATGGTTACGTCGATGCAAGCTTTGACACTGATCCGGACGATTCTAAATCGCACACCGGATATGTGTTTTTATTAAACGGTGGAGCTGTAAGTTGGTGCAGTACTAAACAAAGCGTCGTGGCAGGATCTACATGTGAAGCGGAGTACATAGCTGCTTCTGAAGCAGCAAATGAAGGAGTCTGGATGAAGGAGTTCATTTCCGATCTAGGTGTCATACCTAGTGCATCGGGACAAATGAAAATCTTCTGTGACAATACTGGTGCAATTGCCTTGGCAAAGGAATCCAGATTTCACAAGAGGACCAAGCACATCAAGAGACGCTTCAATTCCATTCGGGACCAAGTCCAAGTGGGAGACATAGAGATTTGCAAGATACATACGGATCTGAATGTTGCAGACCCGTTGACTAAGCCTCTCTCACGAGCAAAACATGATCAGCACCAAGACTCCATGGGTGTTAGAATCATTACTATGTAATCTAGATTATTGACTCTAGTGCAAGTGTGAGACTGAAGGAAATATGCCCTAGAGGCAATAATAAAGTTATTATTTATTTCCTCATATCATGATAAATGTTTATTATTCATGCTAGAATTGTATTAACCGGAAACATGATACATGTGTGAATACATAGACAAACATATAGTCACTAGTATGCCTCTACTTGACTAGCTCATTAATCAAAGATGGTTATGTTTCCTAACCATTGACATGTGTTGTCATTTGATTAATGGGATCACATCATTAGGAGAATGAGGTGATTGACATGACCCATCCCGTTAGCTTAGCACTTGATCGTTTAGTATTCTGCTATTGCTTCCTTCATGACTTATACATGTTCCTGTAACTATGAGAATTGTGTAACTCCCGTTTACCGGAGGAACACTTTGGGTACTACCAAACGTCACAACGTAACTGGGTGATTATAAAGGAGTACTACAGGTGTCTCCGAAGGTACATGTTGAGTTAGCATAATTCGAGATTAGGTTTTGTCACTCCGATTGTCGGAGAGGTATCTCTTGGCCCTCTCGGCAATGCTCATCACCTAAGCCTTGCAAGCATGTAACTAATGAGTTAGTTATAAGATGAAGTATTACAGAACGAGTAAAGAGACTTGTCGATAACGAGATTGAACTAGGTATTGGATACCGACGATCGAATCTCGGACAAGTAACATACCGATGACAAAGGGAACAACGTATGTTGTTATGCGGTTTGACTGATAAAGATCTTCGTAGAATATGTAGGAACCAATATGGGCATCCAGGTCCCGCTATTGGTTATTGACCAGAGATGTGTCTCAGTCATGTCTACATCGTTCTCGAACCATAGGGTCCGCACACTTAAGGTTTCGATGACAATTATATTATGAGTTTGTGTATTTTGATGTACCGAAGGTTGTTCGGAGTCCCGGATATGATTACGGACATGACGAGGAGTCTCGAAATGGTCGAGACATAAAGATTGATATATTGGACGGATATATTTGGACACCGGAAAGGTTCCGGAGAAGTTTGGAGCCCCGGAAGGTTGCTGGAACCCCCCGGGAGGTATATGGGCCTTATTGGGCCCATGTAGGAGGAAGAGAGAAGGAGCAAGGGAAGGGGGTGCGCCCCCCCAAGCCCAATCCTAATTGGGAAGGGGGCCGGGCCCCCTTTCCTTTCTCCTTCCCCCTCTTCCTATTACTACTACTAGTACTACTTCCTAATACTAGTACTCTTTCCTTCCCCCTCCAAATAAGATAAGGAAAAGAGAGGGAAACCTACTTGGAGTAGGTTTCCCCCTCCTCATGGCGCGCCCCCCCTAGGGCCGGCCACCTCCTCCCTCCCTCCTTTATATACGGGGGTAGGGGGGCACCCTAGGACACACAAGTTGATCATTGATCGTTCCTTAGCCGTGTGCGGTGCCCCCCTCCACGATATTACACCTCGGTCATATTGTAGCAGTGCTTAGGCGAAGCCCTGCAACAGGAGAACATCAAGATCGTCACCACGCCGTCGTGCTGACGGAACTCCCCCTCGGCGCCTCTGCTGGATCGGAGATCGAGGGTGCGTCATCGAGCTGTACGCGTGTCAAGAACTCGGAGGTGCCGGAGTAACGGTACTTGGATCGGTTGAACCGGAGGACGTACGACTACTTCCTCTATGTTGCATCAACGCTTCCGCTTCGGTCTATGAGGGTACGTAGACAACACTCTCCCCTCGTTGCTATATCATCACCATGATCTTGCGTGTGCGTAGGAAAATTTTGAAATTACTACGTTCCCCAACAGCTTCAATCTGCTCAATGGCCTTGATCTTGTCGGGATTGGCTTCAATTCCCCGCTGAGACACGAAGAACCCGAGAAGCTTGCCGGAGGGGACTCCAAACACACACTTCTCGGGGTTAAGCTTGAGGTTGATCTTGCGCAGATTTGCAAAGGTTTCGTCTAAATCTTGAATCAGAGTCGCCTTGTCCTTGCTCTTGACCACTATGTCATCCATGTAGGCTTCCACATTTCTGTGTATTTTGAAAGGCATCTGTACGAAACAGTATGTGCCACATGGGGTGATGAATGCGGTCTTCTCCTCATCCTCTTCTGCCATGAAGATCTGATGGTATCCTGAGTATGCATCAAGAAATGAAAGCAAGTCACATCCGGCCGTGGAGTCAACAATCTGGTCGATGCGCGGCAAGGGAAATGGGTCTTTCGGACAAGCTTTATTGACATCGGTAAAGTCGATACAAAGCCTCCATTTCCCGTTTGCCTTGCGCACGACTACAGGGTTGGCCAACCACGTAGGATGGAGCACTCCTCTGACAAGGCCTGCTGCTTCCAATTTCTTGATTTCTTCTGTGATGAATTCTTGGCGCTCCACTGCCTGTTTCCTGACTTTCTGCTTGACGGGCCGCGCATGAGGACAGACGGCAAGATGGTGCTCGATTACTTTCCTAGGAACACCGGGGATGTCAGACGGTTGCCACGCAAATACGTCGACGTTCGCCCGCAGGAAAGCAGCGAGCGCGCTTTCCTATTTAGGGTCGAGAGTGGCACTGATGGTGAAAGTACCACCAGTGCCATCCTCCTTGGCGGACACCTTCTTGGTCTCTGGTGGAGCCGCCATTGTCTTCTTACACTTGCCGGTGGAGCTCGCACCAGTGCCATCCTCCTTGGCGGACACCTTCTTGGTCTCTGGTGGAGCCGCCATTGTCTTCTTACACTTGTCGGTGGAGCTCGCACCAGTGCCATCCTCCTTGGCGGACACCTTCTTGTTCTCTGGTGGAGCCGCCATTGTCTTCTTACACTTGTCGGTGGAGCTCGATGGTGCGTCCTCGATGGTAGCGCAGCACTCCGAAGAGGTGCGCTTGCCGGAGTGGGCATCAGAACTCTTGCCGGACTTGGTCTTCTTCTTCGCCCCGGGAGCTTCAACGGCAAGTGACTTGCGATCTGTTGCGGCTGCTGCTTCCCGGTAGATCTTGTCGGCGCAGATAAGAGCATCCTTCTTGTCGCCAGGGACAGAAATGACACTTACCGGGCCTGGCATCTTCAGCATGTTGTATGCATAGTGAGAGGCCGCCATGAATTTGGCGAGTGCCGGACGGCCGAGTATCCCATTGTAAGGCAATGGAAAGTCAGCAACGTCAAAAGTGACCCTCTCAGTCCTGAAGTTCAACTTGCTGCCAAACGTCACCGGCAACGTGATCTTTCCCTTAGGCTTGCTCCTCCCCGGATTGATTCCTTGGAATGTGCCGGTCTCTTCGAGCTCGCCATCAGGGATCTGGAGTTTCTGGAGTACCGCGGAGGAGATCAGGTTCAAGCCGGCCCTGCCGTCAACTAGCATCTTAGTGACCTTGGGGTTGCGGATAGTTGGTGAAACCAACATTGGCAAGCACCCGACCGCAGTTATGCGATCAGGGTGGTCCTCAATATCAAAGACGATAGGCGTGCTGGACCATTTCAGAGGCTTGCGTGACTCGACGGGTGGTTCTGCCGCATTGACTCCCTGCACCCACTGCTTGAGCTGGCGGTGTGAAGTATGCAGAGAAGCACCGCCGTCAACGCACAGGACCTCTGTGGCTTTCTGGAACTCCTGATCATCGGTCTCGTCATCATCCATATCTTCATCGTCGTCGTCATCTTCATCCTTGTCGCGGCCGCGAGGAGGTCTGTCTCCTTGCCTCTGCTTGGCCTTGCCGCGGCGTCCTCCTCGGCCGGGGCGTTTCTTGCCGGCTCCTCCAGCACCTCCCTGGGCTTTCTCCTTGTCGCGTCGCTCGTATTCAGCCTTTTGCTGCTCGACAAGCTGCTCGACCTTCTTGCAGCTCTGGAGGTCGTGGCCCTTGGTGCGGTGGATCTTGCAGTACTGCTTGTTGGTGCCGTCCTGCTTGTCGGCGACCGCCACAGCCTGGTAGTTGGTGCCTGCGGCAATCTCCTCGCCGGAGCTACTAGCTTTGGCTTTCTTGGCGCCACCTCCGTTGCCGGACTGCTCAACGACTAGCACATCTTTGCCTTTCTTCTTCATGTTGTTCCGCCGCCGGTTTTTCTTTGCCGGGGCAGCCTCCTCACTATCAGATCCTCCTGCTCCTGTACTCTCTCCGGGGAGTTTCCTCCCTTCCTCAGCATGTGCACACTTGTCGGCCAGGGCATATAGCTCACTGGCGTCTCTGATCTTGCACATCGCCATCTCTTCCCGCATCCTGCGGTTTCGCACGTTCTGATGGAACGCGCTGATTACCGCGGCAGGGTGGACATCTGGGATGTTGTGCTGTACGCGGCTGAATCTCTGAATGTACTTGCGCAGGGGCTCTCCTTCCTTCTGGGCGAGCAGATGAAGGTCGCTCTCTTGGCCGTGAGGTTTGTGGCCGCCTGTAAAGGCGCCGACAAACTGATGGCATAGGTCTGCCCAGGATGATATGGAGTTGTCCGGCAAGTGCATGAGCCAGGATCTGACATTGGGCTTGAGCACCAGCGGGAAGTAGTTGGCCAGGATCTTGTCGTCCCGCCCCCCGGTAGCTTGCACCGCGATGGTGTAGATGCTGAGGAACTCCGACGGATGTGATTTGCCGTCGTACTTCTCTGGCACGTCTGGCTTGAAATACTTCGTGCTGGGCCACTGGACTTGCCGCAGCTCACGAGTGAACGCAGGGCAACCTACCGCGTACGGCAAGTCGCCTGGTTCCCCTGGTGCATGCATGTCGACAGAGGGCCCAGCGCGCTGGTCTGATTGACGCCGCGCTTCTCTTCGGTGCTCGATGCGAGTACGAGCGTCTTCTTGCTGTCGTTCGTGAAGAACTTGGCGCTGATCGCGACGAGCTCGTGGATCTGATGATGTGGTGGAGTCGCTGTCGAGGTGGATCCGGCGAGTCAGCGATCTTGGCCTTCGGGGTGGAGAGTGCATGGTGGTTGCACCCCCACCGGTTTCGTCGCCATTGCCTCGTGCCTGGCAGTCCTGCCGCGGCAGCGATGTACTCGGCTGCCGCGGAGTGTCGCCGTTGGCGAAGCCGATGAGACTCTGAATGGTGGCCCTCCATTGATCGATCTTGTCTGCCGTTGGAGGGTAATCCAGGAGCAGTTGAGCTCGCGCCAAAGCTTCTGCTGGAGTGGTGGGTGGCAGTGGCGAACGGTGCGAGGAGCGGGATATGCTCGGACTTCTAACTATGTTAGAGGGAGCAGTATCCCGTCCAGGCGACCGTGTCTCGCTCGTGCCAGCACGTTGGCATGCATGCTGGTCTTGAGCGCCCCGAGATCCACCAGCTCGATCTTGGTCCAACAAACGTATGGCACTGCGAATACAATGACGCTGTCGGTCCTGCGCCTCCTGAGATGGGCGCAGTGCATGCACGGACGCCGAGGTCTGCGCAGCCTTGTCCTTGGACCTGGCCGTACCGTGAGCTCCCTCGTCGATGTCCGTTCTTCCGCCGGCGTCTACCCCACCACCCGTTTGCTCCGGTGGTGGTGGGATCAACGTGGACGGAACAGCTGCCGCCGAAGTCTTCTTCTTCGGTGGCATGTCGATGAACAATATGAAGATCTAGCTCGTGTGAACGCCGGATCAGGTTCACACAACCTCGACGTCCCCTACCTGGTGCACCAAAGATGTCGGGAAAACTGATCCATGAACACCTATGGGACCGGCAGACCGAGCCCCTTTCGGTTCGGCGGGGGGCGGAGATCGCACGAAGAGCGGATCGAGGCGAAGCACACGAGCAGTTTGCCCAGCTTCGGAGCTCTCCGGAGAGATAACACTCCTACTGCTGCATGTCTGAGTGTATTGAGTCCTTGCTCGGGAGCGCTGAATGCTACAGTACACACTAGCTGCTAACGAGACCGAGCGTGAGTGTTTTTCTGCCTTCCGAACCCCCCTCTACGTTGCGCATGGGCCTCCTTTTATATGTTGAAGGGGTCACCGACAGGTGGCAACGTAGATAAGGGTAAAAATGGAAAAGGAATTGCGGTTGGTACAACCACCTGTACAGTGTATCATACCTAACCTTGACGGCAGGGGACAAAGGCATTAAATGCCCGTCTGCGTCGCCCAAATAGTGCAAAAAGGGACCGTCAGGGACGCCACCGCTCGCCACGATGGCAGTCTTGTCAGCATCGCTTGCCACCGCGCACCGCTGGCTGCACAGCCTCTTGCCACGCGCGCCTAGAAAGGCCCCAGGGCGACACATTGGTGGATGTGCTGGAGCACGGGTACAGAGTGGTAGTTTGCCGCGGCAAGCGCCTTGCCGCGGCCGTTGTCTTGTCGCGTTCGGAAGCTTGTCGCTCGCCGGGCCTTGCCGGGACGCGTGACGCGTCGCGGCAAGTTCCTTGAGATGCCTTGGTTGGCCTTCCCGGCAAGCTCCTCTTGCCGGGGCCTTGTCTCCTTGGCTTGAATACTTTGTTCTTGAATGGCTCCAAAGGAACCACGGAGGACCTTGGTGGTCACCCGGCAAGCCTTGCCGCGGGGTGCTACGACTGCCCGTGCACAAGTTCGGGATACTAGGGTACCCCTACTCTAGTACACCAACACATGGGCAAGATGACTAAAACACCGTTCTCCGGTACTATGGAGAGAGCAACAGATTTGTTGGAAATCATACATACAGATGTATGTGGACCGATGAATATTGAAGCTCGTGGCGGATATCGTTATTTTCTCACCTTCACAGATGATTTGAGCAGATATGGGTATATCTACTTAATGAAACACAAGTCTGAAACATTTGAAAAGTTCAAAGAATTTCAGAGTGAAGTAGAAAATCATCGTAACAAGAAAATTAAGTTTCTACGATCTGATCGTGGAGGAGAATATTTGAGTTACGAGTTTGGTTTACATTTGAAACAATGCGGAATAGTTTCGCAACTCACGCCACCCGGAACACCAAAACGTAATGGTGTGTCCGAAAGTCGTAATCGTACTTTACTAGATATGGTGCGATCTATGATGTCTCTTACTGATTTACCGCTATCATTTTGGGGTTATGCTTTAGAGACGGTTGCATTCACATTGAATATGGCACCATCAAAATCCGCTGAGACGACGCCTTATGAGCTATGGTTTGGCAAGAAACCAAAGTTGTCGTTTCTTAAAGTTTGGGGCTGCGATGCTTATGTGAAGAAACTTCAACCAGATAAGCTCGAACCTAAATCGGAGAAATGTGTCTTCATAGGATACCCAAAAGAGACTGTTGGGTACACCTTCTATCAAAGATCCGAAGGCAAGACATCCGTTGCTAAGAATGGATCCTTTCTAGAAGAAGAGTTTCTCTCGAAAGAAGTGAGTGGGAGGAAAGTAGAACTTGATGAGATAACTATGTCTGCTCTCTCATTGGAAAGTAGTTCATCACAGAAATCAGTTCCTGTGACATCTACACCAATTAGTGAGGAAGATAATGATATTGATCATGAAACTTCAGATCAAGTTTCTACTGAACCTCGTAGGTCTACCAGAATAAAATCTGCACCAGAGTGGTACGGTAATCCTATTCTGTAAGTCATGTTACTTGACCATGATGAACCTATGAACTATGAGGAAGCGATGATGAGCCTAGATTCCGCAAAATGGCTAGAAGCCATGAAATCTGAGATGGGATCCATGTATGAAAACAAAGTATGGACTTTGGTTGACTTGCCCGATGATCGGCAAGCCATTGAGAATAAATGGATCTTTAAGAAGAATACTGACGCTGACGGTAATGTAACTGTCTATAAAGCTCGACTTGTTGCGAAAGGTTTTCGATAAGTTCAACGGGTTGACTACAATGAGACTTTCTCACCTGTAGCGATGCTTAAGTCTGTCCGAATCATGTTAGCGATTGCCGCATTTTATGATTATGAAATTTGGCAGATGGATGTCAAAACCGCATTTCTGAATGGATTTCTGGAAGAAGAGTTGTATATGATGCAACCGGAAGGTTTTGTCGATCCTAAGGGAGCTAACAAAGTGTGCAAGCTCCAGCGATCAATCTATGGTCTGGTGCAAGCCTCTCGGAGTTGGAATAAACGCTTTGATAGTGTGATCAAAGCATATGGTTTTATACATACTTTTGGAGAAGCCTGTATTTACAAGAAAGTGAGTGGGAACTCTGTAGCATTTCTAATATTATATGTGGATGACATATTGTTGATTGGAAATGATATAGAATTTCTGAATGGCATAAAAGGATACTTGAATAAAAGTTTTTCAATGAAAGACCTCGGTGAAGCTGCTTACATATTGGGCATTAAGATCTATAGAGGTAGATCAAGACGCTTGATTGGACTTTCACAATGCATGTACCTTGATAAAGTGTTGAAAAAGTTCAATATGGATCAGGCGAAGAAAGGGTTCTTGCCTGTATTACAAGGTATAAAGTTGAGTCAGACTCAATGCCCGACCACTGCAGAAGATAGAGAGAAAATGAAAGGAGTTCCCTATGCTTCAGCCATAGGCTCTATCATGTATGCAATGTTGTGTACCAGACCTGATGTGTGCCTTGCTATTAGTTTGGCAGGGAGGTACCAAAGTAATCCAGGAGTGGGTCACTGGACGGCGGTCAAGAACATCCTGAAATACCTGAAAAGGACTAAGAATATGTTTCTCGTATATGGAGGTGACAAAGAGCTAGTCGTAAATGGTTACGTCGATGCAAGCTTTGACACTGATCCGGACGATTCTAAATCGCAAACCGGATACGTATTTTTGTTAAACGGTGGAGCTGTAAGTTGGTGCAGTTCTAAAGAAAGCGTCGTGGCAGGATCTACATGTGAAGCGGAGTACATAGCTGCTTCGGAAGCAGCAAATGAAGGAGTCTGGATGAAGGAGTTCATTTCCGATCTAGGTGTTATACCAAGTGCATCGGGACCAATGAAGATCTTCTGTGACAATACTGGTGCAATTGCCTTGGCAAAGGAATCCAGATTTCACAAGAGGACCAAGCACATCAAGAGACGCTTCAATTCCATTCGGGACCAAATCCAAATGGGAGACATAGAGATTTGCAAAATACATACGGATCTGAATGTTGCAGACTCGTTGACTAAGCCTCTCTCATGAGCAAAACATGATCAGCACCAAGACTCCATGGGTGTTAGAATCATTACTATGTAATCTAGATTATTGACTCTAGTGCAAGTGGGAGACTGAAGGAAATATGCCCTAGAGGCAATAATAAAGTTATTATTTATTTCCTCATATCATGATAAATGTTTATTATTCATGCTAGAATTGTATTAACCGGAAACATGATACATGTGTGAATACATAGACAAACATAGTGTCACTAGTATGCCTCTACTTGACTAGCTCATTAATCAAAGATGGTTATGTTTCCTAACCATAGACATGTGTTGTCATTTGATTAATGGGATCACATCATTAGGAGAATGTTGTGATTGACTTGACCCATTCCGTTAGCTTAGCACTTGATCGTTTAGTATGTTGCTATTGCTTTCTTCATGACTTATACAAAGTTCCTACAACTATGAGATTGTGCAACTCCCGTTTACCGGAGGAACACTTTGTGTGCTACCAAACGTCACAACGTAATTGGGTGATTATAAAGGTGCTCTACAGGTGTCTCCAAAGGTACATGTTGAGTTGGCATAATTCGAGATTAGGTTTTGTCACTCCGATTGTCGGAGAGGTATCTCTGGGCCCTCTTGGTAATACTCATCACTTAAGCCTTGCAAGCATTGTAACTAATGAGTTAGTTATGAAATGATGTATTACGTAACAAGTAAAGAGACTTGCCGGTAACGAGATTGAACTAGGTATTGGATACCGACGATCGAATCTCGGGCAAGTAACATACCGATGACAAAGGGAACAACGTATGTTCTTATGCGGTTTGACCGATAAAGATCTTCGTAGAATATGTAGGAACCAATATGAACATCCAGGTTCCACTATTGGTTATTGACCGAGAATAGTTCTAGGTCATGTCTACATAGTTCTCGAACCCGTAGGGTCCGCACGCTTAACATTACGATGACAGTTTTATTATGAGTTTATAAGTTTTGATGTACCGAAGTTTGTTTGGAGTCCCGGATGTGATCACGGACATGACGAGGAGTCTCGAAATGGTCGAGACATAAAGATTGATATATTGGACGACTATATTCGGACACCGGAAGTGTTCCGGGTGATTTCGGAGAAAACCGGAGTGCCGGAGGGTTACCGGACCCCCCCCCCCTCCCGGGAGAGTTAATGGGCCACATGGGCCTTAGTGGGAAGAGAGAGGGGCGGCCAGGGTGGGCCGCGTGCCCCCTCTCCCTCTGGTCTGAATTGGACTAGGAGGGGGGCGGCGCCCCCCCCCCCCTCTTTCCTTCCCCCTCTCCCCCTTCCTTTCCCCCTCCTAGTAGGAGTAGGAAAGGGGGAGTCCTACTCCTACTAGGAGGAGGACTCCTCCTCCTTGGCGCGCCCCAAGGGGCCGGCCGGCCTCCCCCCTTGCTCCTTTATATACGGGGGCAGGGGGGCACCCTAGGACACACAAGTTGATCTACGGATCGTTCCTTAGCCGTGTGCGGTGCCCCCCTCCACCATATTCCACCTCGGTCATATCGTCGCGGAGTTTAGGCGAAGCCCTGCGCCGGTAGAACATCATCATCGTCACCACACCGTCGTGCTGACGGAACTCATCCCCGACGCTTTGCTGGATTGGAGCCCGGGGAACGTCATCGAGCTGAACGTGTGCTGAACACGGAGGTGCCGTACGTTCGGTACTTGGATCAGTCGAGTCATGAAGATGTACGGCTACATCAACCACATTGTGATAACGCTTCCGCTTATGGTCTACGAGGGTACGTGGACAACACTCTCCCCTCTCGTTGCTATGCCATCACCATGATCTTGCGTGTGCGTAGGAATTTTTTTGAAATTACTACGTTCCCCAACACTATCATCATCGGACGGACTCCAAGACTATGAAGATAGAAGATTGAAGACTTCGTCCCGTGTCCGGATGGGACTTCCCTTGGCGTGGAAGGCAAGCTTGGCGATACGGATATGTAGATCTCCTACCATTGTAACCGACTCTGTGTAACCCTAGCCCTCTCCGGTGTCTATATAAACCGGATGGCTTTAGTCCTTAGGACGAACAACAATCATACCATAGGCTAGCTTCTAGGGTTTAGCCTCCTTGATCTCGTGGTAGATCCACTCTTGTAACACACATCATCAATATTAATCAAGCAGGACGTAGGGTTTTACCTCCATCAAGAGGGCCCGAACCTGGGTAAAACATCGTGTCCCCCGTCTCCTGTTACCATCCGCCTAGACGCACAGTTCGGGACCCCCTACCCGAGATCTGCCGGTTTTGACACCGACAATGAGTGACATCGTTGAGCGTGCGGATGGTACGTTCGGCCATGCCGTTTTGGGCGGACGTGTAGGGGCATGAAAAACGGAGGTGAATGCCGCGAGTCGAGAAAAATGAGGTGACCATGGAGTTGATAAAATCAGTCCCATTGTTAGCTTGCATGGCAACAAGACGACGTGAGAATTGTGTGCGAATATAGGCAACAAAATTAAGAAGAATCTCCACGGTGTCGGACTTTTTCTGGAGAGGAAAGGTCCACATGAAATGAGAAATATTGTCAATGATAACAAGATAGTACTTGAAACTGAAATTACTCGAAAGTGGAAAAGTCCAAAGATCACAATGAATCAACTTAAATGGTTCTATGCTTAGTGAAGTAGACCTAGCGAAAGGCAAGTGCACGTGTTTGCCAAGTTGACAAGCATGGCAAACATGCGTGGCCTCTTTATTACATGAAATAGAAGAGCTCTTATGAAGTTGGGACATGGCGTCGCGTCCCGGATGACCTAAGTGACGGTGCCAAAGCTCGGTGGAGGTGGTGGTGAGGAGTACATGGGTGCGGTGGTGGACGATCAATGATGGGAAGATGTAGAGGTCTCCGAAACTATTGCAACGAATAATCACAGCCTTGATGCGAAGATCCTTCACAGAAAAACCGAAGGGGTCAAATTCTATAGAACAAACATTGTCAATTGTAAAGCGAGGAACTGAAAGTAAATTCATGACAATATGAGGGACAAGCAGGACGTTGCGAAGGAAAAGAGAATGAGTGGAGGAAGCGATAGGTGTGTGTCTAGATCAATCTTGCAAAAGAGGAAGAGGATGGAATAACTTGAAGAGAAGTGCACCGGTTGAAAAGGAGGACATCGCAACAATCGGAAAAAAAGCATGTGATCCTGAAGAAAATTTGAAGGAGAAGAGTAGTATAATCAAAACACCTACATCACAATTCCTCACCAGAGAGACGAAGGGGGTAAGGAGTAAAAAGAATTCCTACTCTTCGATATAGCTAGACTCCAAAATAGTTTTCTTCTAGACTCGACAATGGCCAAACTACAATCAATCAAGGCGGCTCCTATGGTCGGTCAAGGCTCTGATACCAACTTATCACGCCTAATATGTGATCCTATCCAAGAGAAACTAGAAGGTCCCACCAAAGATAGAGCCGCATATTGAAGACACTTTTGCAAGGTGGATATCATTACATCGTACCATATACAACACAAATGGGGATGCATACAAAGGCATACAAACACCACATGAATACATCAAACATCATACAGAAGAGCGGCATCCGACTACGGATGAAAACAAACGGAAAACACAATCAACATCCACCCTGCTAGCCCAGGCTGCCGACCAGGAACCCATCCCTCGATCGAAGAAGAAGAAGCAGAAGAAGAACTCCAAATCAAGCAAGCATCACCCTCATGTCAGATCATCGCATTACCTATACCTGCATATATTGTTGTAGTAATTTGTGAGCCACGAGGACTCAGCAATCCCATCACCATGGTTATCAAGACTAGCAAAGCTTAATGGGTATGGAATGGATAAGTGGTGAGGTTGCAGCAGCACTAAGCATTGTACGGTGGCTAACTTACGACTACAAGAGTAAGAAGAGCAACTATGCATAACAGGCGCAAACTAGTAATGATCAATACGTGATCCTGAACTACTTACGAGTCAAACATAACCCCACCATGTTCTCTTCTCGAACTCACTTGAAAAGAGATGGTCACGGTTACGCACGCGGTTGGTGTATTTTAAATCGGATCTGGTGTCAAGTTTTCTACAACCGGATATTATAAGTTTCCAATCTGCCACATAACTGTGGGCACGGCTTCACGTAAGCTTTAACCCTGTAAGGATGTTCCAACTTGGCCCATCACAAGCCAACACAAGCTGCGGTGGAAATACCTCAACCTCAGGAAGACCCGATCAACCTCGAGTCAGCCCGAAGTATCCTCGGAATCCCGGTGCACAAGACATTTCGACAATGGTAATACAAGTCCAACAAGACCTCCAGACGTGTTGACAATCCTGATAGGAGCTGCATATCTCGTTCTCGGGACACGATGGATGAGCTACGCGTACAGTAACTAACGTCCCAAGTTGCCCCAAGTAGCCTGCACAGTGCTCTAGTTTGGACCATCACCAACAGCACTGGCCCCATGTATTAAGTTGAATAACGAACCTCGGGTAACGCTAACTCCGTATGCGTCAAATTTATTATTATGTTGGGCAAATGTTAAAACCAATCTTGGGCCTTGTTGGAAGCGGTTATTCAAATCAAACTGTTAAGAGGGTCCCATTCCCCTGAGCGTGTTAGGAACAATATTCAAGGATCATAACACCGGTATGACGGAAACTAGGGTGGCATGAGTGGAACAGAACACCAGGCAAAAGGCCGAGCCTTCCACCCATTACCAAGTATATATATGCATTAATTAAATAAGAGATATTATGATATAACATGATGTCCATGTCCCAACATGGAACAACTAACAACTTCACCTGCAACTAGCAACGCTATAAGAGGGGCTGAAGCAAAGCGGTACCATAGCCAAACAACGGTTGCTGGGATGGTGGAAAAGGTTAGAGGCTTATCATGGCAATTTGGGAGGCTTGATGTACAAGTGGTAGGTAGCGCGACATAGTGATAGCATCGAGACAACTAGCAAAGCAAAGATAGTAGTGAGATCCAAGGTAATGGTCATCTTGCCTGAAATCCCGCTCGGAAGAAGATCGGGTCCATGAAGAAGATGAACCAACGTAGTTGAACGAATCCTCACAATCGCAATGAAACATGGAACTATCAAGAAGAAGCACAACCGGAAAGAAGTAAATAACATAGTAAACAAACAAGCATAACATGACATGATGCACAACCAAGTATGATGCATGTCAAGATTAAATGTTCTTACTCATGGCAAGGGAAGATGCATAAAAGAACTTCACATCAAAGCAAGTTTAAATGAGGCCGGAAACAACACATAACAATTCCGGAAAGTCCCCATATGGAAATTTCGAATTTGGTACTGATCTGAACAAAACATTATGCTAAAGTGGTTAAACATCAAGTTAAAGTGCACTAAGATGATCTACACATTTTTCTATTCAAGTTACATATGTAGATCATTTAATTCGGAGCTACGGTCTAGAAGATATGAGCTAAACAAGTTTAACATGGCATTGATGCAAATGATAGCAAAACACAATCATAAACACTCAAATAAGGATGCAACAAGGTATTATGAAATTACATGCAATTCTAAGCAAGTTTCATATAGGACATGATCAAAACAGAGCAACGGTTCAAGACATACACACGGTAGCGACCAGACCTCAAACAGTCTGATCTCTGTGCATCAGTGTCATCCCTGGATCAGTAATGCTGACACGCACAGTACTTGAAGGATTTATAACAGAGTAGCAATCACACACTTATTACATCGAATGTCTCAAAAGAGAACTTATTACAATAAATATGGCTTAAGGCCATCTAATAACGATAACAGCGGAAAGGCTTGGAAGATAAGCGAGTCCATCAACTCCAACGGCATCACTGAGTATAGAACCACGACCTAAAGGCACCTTACTCGTCGTCTGAAAAGTCTGCAACATGAACGTTGCAGCCCGAAACGGGTCAGCACATGGAATATGCTGGCAATGTAACACATAGAGAGTAATGAAGGAAATAAAGCTATACTACATGCATATATGGCTGGTGGAAAGCTCTATGGTTACAGTTTTTGTGTAAAGCCAATTTTTCCGTACTGCAAAGGAATAAATTTTATTTAACTATCATGGTGGTTGTTAAACATTGAGAGTGTAGACACCCTCTCAATCCCAATTAAACATCATCATTAAAACCCAACAATATTAATTAAAAGTAACATGATGAGATTCACATGATAATCCAAGTACTAGATACTCAAGATGTCCATAACCGGGGACATGGCTAACCATGATTAGTTTATACACTCTGCAGAGGTTTGCGCACTTTTCCCCACAAGACTCGATCTCCTCCGTTGGGATTCTCGCACTACATGGTGTTTGAGAAACGGATGACCGAGACATAGTCTTTCAGAAGCGCTAGCACCTTACGATCGGGTAGACAGTTACACCTACTTTCCCCTACATCTGCTAGTCTACCACTGTAAGAGTTTGCACGACTTAATCAACTATGCTAGAGCCCATAGTAGCTTGTGGCTGCACACGGAAGTTTCTAGCATGAATAATCTCATGATCCCTTTGAGCCTGGGTGGCGGTCCATAAAGAAAACAGGCAATCACTGGAATACCAAGGTGCCTCAATCCACCCAGATGTGTATTAAAGTTGCCACCTTAAATAAACCATTAAATAATAATCTCACATCTGTCACGGATACACTCACCCAATCCACGTCTACTAGCATAGCATGGCAATAAGCAAACGTAGAAGTAATTCCCAAGGGTTTGATAATAAAACATGTAATAGGTACTACCTCATCTACTTCCCAAAACCCACATATTAATCAAATCCTAATCATGCAATTATTTGAGGATTGATCTAATGCAAAAAAACTGGGTAGTAAAGAGGTATGATTAAAGTGCTACTTGCCTTGTTGATGATCCGTGAAACCTAGAGATTCGAAGTAGCAAGCGGCGCACTCCGGGTACTCTATCGCAAACAAACAAGCATACAATAAGTATTCATCTAATGCATGGGTAAAACTCAAATAAAAGATCTAACCAGAAAGTTCAACTTAAGAACTCCAGTTTGCAAAAAGAATCAAATCAAACGAAGCAACGAAAGTCAAACGAGAAAGAAACAAGCTTTGTTTAATAATTTGGATCTAAGTCAAATTTTACAGAAGCGAAAACTTGTTTGAGTTGATTAATCGGAAAGAGGGTTTCAATACGAAACTCTAGGCGCTTGAATCGCCTGATTCCGATAAACGAGCTAAAAGTTATACTAGAACGAAAAACAGAACGGAAATCGCGATCAGAAATAATCGCGGAAAATCCTAGAAAAATAAAAATTGATGAACAGGCTAACGAACGAACGCTCGCTATCTGCGGCTAAACGATGAAAACTGTTTGTTAAAACGAACATATGGACGAACTTCTGCTAAATAAACTAAACCGAAAAAAAACAGATCTAGGTTTTTTTTTTTAAAAACGAACGAAAATCCGGCGGAAAAACCGAACGGTTTTCTCGAGGAAAACCGCCGGCGGTTGGGCGGTGGCTACCTCCGACGAGGTCAGTGGCGGGACGGCGGCGGCGGGCCGGCGATGGGGTTCGGCGGGGCGGCGGCGGCGGGCCGCGTCGGCGGGGCGGCGGCGGGGACGGCGGCGGGCCGCGTCGGCGGGGCGGCGGCGGCGACGGCGGCGGTGGCGTGGGGCTAGGGTTAGGGTTTGGTGCAGGGCGGGCTGAGGCTCGGGTGGGCTCGGGCGGTGCCTTATAAAGGCCCGGCCAAACGGAGTCCTGGCCGAACACGGCCCAAAGTCGGTTTCGTTTTAAAAAAAACATTACACGCAGAAAAACAAATAAAAGAAATACTAAACGGACTCCAAAAATCCCGAAATAATTTTTTCCCGGCTTCTAAAATCAAGCCGGTCCATATGAACATTTATTTGGGGCCTAAATGCAATTTTGAAAAACGCGCATTTGTCCTAAATTCAAATAAAATAGCAATAAAGTCCAAAATAAAATTTTATTTGATTTTATTATCAAATCCTCAATATTTCTTTATTTTGGGAAAGTAATTTTATTCCCTCTCCCATATTTTTATTATAGAAATAATTGAAGATGAAATAAATAAAATCAAACGATCCTATTTTCAAAATTTGAGAAAAACTCAAATATGAAAATAACGAAATTCCCAACTCTCTCCGTGGGTCCTTGAGTTGCGTGAAATTTCTAGGATCAAGCCAAAATGCAATAAAATATGATATGCGATGATGATCTATGTATAACATTCCAAATTGGAAATTTGGGATGTTACAAACCTACCCCCCCCCCTTCAGATGAATCTCGCCCTCGAGATTCGGGTTGGCTAGAAAATAGGTGAGGGTGGTCCTTTAGCAGATCTTCCTCTCGTTCCCAGGTGGCTTCATCCTCGGTGTGGTGGCTCCACTGAACTTTGCAAAACTTGATAACCTTGCTGCGGGTGACTCGGCTGGCATATTCGAGAATCTTGACTAGTTTCTCCTCATATGTCAAATCACTATCCAACTGAATTGCTTCCAACGACACTGTATCTCTCAGCGGTATATCAGCCATCTCCGCGTGGCACTCCTTCAACTGGGAAACGTGGAACACATTGTGAACTCCTGACAATCCTTCGGGCAATTCCAACTTGTAAGCAACTTCTCCCATACACTCCAAAACTTTGTATGGTCCCACAAAACGTGGTGCTAACTTTCCCTTAACTCCAAAGCACTTAACTCCCCGAAGTGGAGATACACGAAGATAAACTCTATCTCCGACTTCGTAAACAGTCTCCTTGCGTTTAGAATCTGCATAGCTCTTCTGCCTGGATTGGGCTACCTTGAGCCTATCGCGAATCAACTTCACCTTCTGTTCAGACTCTTTAATCAAATCTGGTCCAAACAACTGGCGTGCTCCAATTTCATCCCATGATAATGGGGTCCCGCACCTCCTTCCATACAAAGCTTCAAAAGGGGCCATCTTCAGGCTGGATTGATAACTATTGTTGTAGGAGAACTCGGCATATGGCAAATTATCGTCCCAACTAGATCCATAATCTAGCTCACAAGCTCTTAGCATATCCTCCAAAATCTGATTGACTCTCTCGGTCTGTCCATCTGTCTGCGGGTGAAAAGTTGTACTGAACTCTAGCCTGGTACCCAAAGTTTCGTGCAACTGATTCCAGAACCTTGAGGTAAACTGGGTTCTTCTATCTGATACAATGCTCCTTGGAACTCCATGCAGACATATGATCCTGGTCATGTAGATCTTTGCCAACTTAGCACTGGTGTAAGTGGTCTTCACTGGGATGAAATGAGCCACCTTCGTCAAATGATCGACTACAACCCAAATCGAGTCATAGCCTGAACGAGTCCTGGGCAATCCCATGATAAAATCCATGCCTAAGTTATTCCACTTCCATTCGGGTATTGGCAATGGCTATAACAATCCTGCTGGCTTCTGATGCTCTGCCTTCACTCTCTGACAGACATCACATACTACTACATACTCGGCAATATCCTTCTTCATTCCGGTCCACCAGAAAGTATCCTTCAAATCCAAATACATCTTGGTATTTCCTGGGTGAATCGAATATGGTGAATCATGGGCCTCCTGTAGAATCAACTTCCTGATCTCCGGATCATTAGGCACATAAACGCGGTCCTCAAACCATAAGGTATCGTGCTCGTCCTCACGAAATCCTTTAGTTTTTTCTTTGCTCATCTTCTCCTTTATAGAGGCAATCTCCTTGTCGGTCTTCTGAGCTTCTCTGATCTTATCCATCAAAGTAGACTGAATCTCCAATGCTGCTACATAGCCTCTCGGAACTATCTCCAAACATAGATCGTGAAGGTCCTCGGCTAACTCATTTGGTAATCCTCCGGTCATGACTGTGTTTACATGGCTTTTACGGCTCAACGCATTGGCTACTACGTTAGCCTTTCCGGGGTGATAATGCAATCTCATGTCATAATCCTTGATGAATTCCAACCATCTCTTTGTCTGAGATTCAACTCCTTCTGTGTGAAGATGTACTTCAAACTCTTATGATCCGTGTACACCTCACAATGGTTTCCGATGAGAAAATGTCTCCATGTCTTCAATGCATGCACTACGACTGCTAACTCCAAATCATGCGTAGCATAATTCAACTCATGAGGCTTAAGCTGTCGAGAAGCATATGAAACAACTCTTCCCTCCTGCATAAGCACTGCTCCTAGTCCTCAACGTGAAGCGTCGTAATACACCTCATAATCCTTGCGCTGATCTGGCAAAATCAATACTGGCAATGTAACCAAACATTTCTTCAATTCCTGGAAACTGGCCTCACATTCCTTAGTCCATTTGAACTTGGTATCCTTCTTTAACAACTCTGTCATAGGCTTCGCAATCTTCGAGAAATTCTCAATGAATCTCCGGTAGTATCCTGCCAGCCCAAGAAAACTCCGGATCTCTCCAACTGTTGTTGGTGCTACCCAATTTGTCACAGTGACAACCTTGGTGGGATCTACTGCTATTCCTTCTCCGGATATAGCATGTTCGAGGAATCCAACTTCTTTCAACCAAAACTCACATTTGCTGAACTTGGCACATAACTGATGTTCTCTGAGCTTCTCCAGTACCAAACGCAAATGCTCCTTATGCTCTTCCTCATTCTTCGAGTAAACCAAAATATCATCAATGAACACCACGACGAACTTATCTAAAAACTCCATAAACACCTTGTTCATCATATTCATGA
Organism: Triticum aestivum; assembly: GCF_018294505.1. Taxonomy (NCBI): domain Eukaryota; kingdom Viridiplantae; phylum Streptophyta; class Magnoliopsida; order Poales; family Poaceae; genus Triticum; species Triticum aestivum. Next base: position 405,191,878 of record NC_057795.1, read on the forward strand.
AATACGCAGGTGCGTTAGTCAGACCAAATGACATAACGGTATACTCATATAGCGCGTACCTGGTGTTAAAAGTTGTCTTAGGTATATCCTGCTCTCGAATCTTGAACTGATGGTACCCTGATCGTAGATCAATCTTGGAAAATACCTTAGCTCCTTGCAATTGGTCAAACAAATCATTGATCATCGGCAGTGGGTACTTGTTCTTGATGGTCACTTCATTCAGTCCTCGATAATCAACAACCATCCTTAATGATCCATCCTTCTTCTCCACTAGAAGCACTGGTGATCCCCAAGGTGAAGAACTTGGGCGAATATAGCCTTTATCCAATAACTCCTTTATTTGCTTCTTAATTTCCTCCAAATCTTGTGCGGGCATCTGGTACGGTCTCTTAGATATCGGCCCTGTGCCTGGCAAAAGCTCAATCAAAAACTCAATGTCTCTATCTGGTGGCATGCCTGGCAACTCTTCGGGAAATACATCAGGGATATCCTTCACCACTGGTACTTCCTCATGCACAACACCTGATAAGGAATTTAATTGTGTCCTCTTCGGCTCATGCCGTGATACATACTTGATCCTCCTTCCTTCTGGGGTGGTAAGCAAAATTGACTTACTAGCGCAGTCGATATTTCCTCCATACATCGATAGCCAATCCATACCAAGAATTACATCCAAACCTTGTGATTCCAAAATGATAAATCCGAGGGGAAAACATGCCTAGCTATACTCAATGGTACTTGAAAACATTCTCGACTGGCCATATACTCCGCTCCTGGTGAGCTTACTAACATAGGTGTTCTAAGAACCTTGGTGGGCAGTTTATACTTATCCACAAATACCCTTGATATATATGAATGCGATGCACCAGTATCAAAAAGAACGGTTGCAGTAAATGACTTAACCAAAAACTTACCTATTACTGCATCTGGCTGGGCTTCAACTTCCTCCACATTAACGTGGTTCACCTGTCCCCTGTTGAAAGGGTTCGGCTTCTTTCCTGAGCTTCCATTGCCATTTCCATTCTGGGCTTCAGGACATTCATTGGCATAATGTCCCGTCTTCTGGCACTTAAAGCAAGTGACTTGGCTCAGGTCTCTCTTGGCTGGGGTTGACGGGTTGGTACGGTTTCGGCCGTTGCTTCCTCCATTCCCGTTACCATTCTTGGGGCCATTATGGTTGTGCGAGCTTCCTCCTCCATGGGTATGCTGGAAATGTCCTCCCGATTTCGGGGTAAAACGTGGCTTCTGCTGAGCTCCAGAATTGTACTTCCCTTGTCCATACTTCCTCTTACGGTTCTCAATCTGATGCTGCTTCCCTTCAATCATAAGAGCACGATCTACCAACTCCTGATAGTTGTTGAAAGTTGCTACCATCAACTGCATGCTCAGCTCATCATTCAATCCTTCCAGAAACTTCTCCTGCTTAGCTGCATCCGTAGCAACGTCATCTAGGGCATAACGTGCTAGCTTACTAAAGTCATCCACATACTGGCCAACTGTTTGTCCTCCTTGGTGCAAGTTGTGAAACTCACGCTTCTTCATGGCCATAGCTCCTGCTGAAACATGGCCAGTACGGAAAGCCTGCTGAAACTGATCCCATGTGACAGTGTCAATAGGATAAGTGGTTGTGAAATTCTCCCACCATGATGCTGCGGGTCCTTCCAGCTGATGTGTGGCAAAATTCACACTCTCCGCATCTGTGCATCCTGTAGTGGTTAACTCCCTTGCTGTCTTGCAGAGCCAATCATCTGCAACAATCGGCTCGGTGCTACTGGAGAACACCAGCGGATTTAGCCTAAGAAAATGGGTTAAGTGATCAACATGTGGTGGTGGTGGTGGGTTGTTGTTGTTCCCCTGATTCTGATTCTGGACTAGCAACTGCATCAACGCATTCTGCTGCTGGATCAACTGGGTGAGCTCCAGTGGAAAAGCAAATCCATTGTCACGTCTTGGAGGCATCTGAGGGTTTAGAAAAAGATGAGAATATAGAATAGAATGAGGTCTAGAGAGAAAACACTACCCATATGCACATGAGACAAATGCAAACAAAATCACTTCAATCAATGCAAACAAGGGCATACAACGGTCTAACTATCGTTACAAAGTGCACGGACTATACTAGATACATGGGGGAATGCTACTACTGTTATGGTGGTCGATTAGAAAAACTGCTCCGACGAAGATTCCATGATATCTGCTCCAGCTTCATCAACATAGTCATCATCGCTATCGTCTAGGTCCGAGTTGGTGTCATCACTGATGATGTAGTTCTTTGGACAAGTGCAATCATCTTCTCCTCCAGTTGCGGGAAATCCCATGAACACTCTTAGCTTCTTCTTCAGATCATCATTCTTCTCCACCAGTGTTGCTATTTCCTCCTCATATCCATCGCGTGTAGACTTGAGTTCTTCCTCCAGCTCTGTGATCTTGGTCATGGCCTTCTTCAGGTCTAACATGTCTGTGCACATCTGGTTCTCCTGGCGTCGAATGTGCTGGTTTAACTCATGGATGAAAGCTGCAATTGATCTATCCTCCCTGGTGCTAATCATCTCCCATTGCTCATCTCGCGCCCACAAATCTGGTAGATAGTATCCTTGAGATCCTTGTGGTAAACTTCTCCAATGCGTCCCATTGTGATGTAGGCTGACATGCTCTTTCCTAGACTCCAGGTTGGTGCATCAAAGGAAAACTCTATGGGCTCAGTGACGGGCATGAACGTCCTTCCCGGAACTTGAGCTTGAACCGTCCAGCGCTCCTCTTCAGGTAAAGTGGCGTTGTAGGTTCCGGTGAAGCTTGGTACTCCAATGTTCAGGTATCTAGTGACTTCCTTCAAGTGACGTCCAAAGGGTGTATCTTCATCCGGTTGCGTGAACTTGTTCCTTGCATCCGCCATCCTAAAAGAGTAGAAAAGACGAGGAGTCAGAAATGAGAAGAGTGAGTAGTGATCTAGGGCTTTTAGCTTAGTGGTCGTGTCCTACAGTCAGCGTGTGCTCTAATACCATCTTGTAGCGACCAGACCTCAAACAGTCTGATCTCTGTGCATCAGTGTCATCCCTGGATCAGTAATGCTGACACGCACAGTACTTGAAGGATTTATAACAGAGTAACAATCACACACTTATTACATCGAATGTCTCAAAAGAGAACTTATTACAATAAATATGGCTTAAGGCCATCTAATAACGATAACAGCGAAAAACTTGGAAGATAAGCGAGTCCATCAACTCCAACGGCATCACTGAGTATAGAACCACTACCTAAAGGCACCTTACTCGTCATCTGAAAAGTCTGCAACATGAACGTTGCAGCCCGAAACGGGTCAGCACATGGAATATGCTGGCAATGTAACACATAGAGAGAGATGAAATAATAAAGCTATACTACATGCATATATGGCTGGTGGAAAGCTCTATGGTTACAGTTTTTGCGTAAAGCCAATTTTTCCCTACTGCAAAGGAATAAATTTTATTTAACTATCATGGTGGTTGTTAAACATTGAGAGTGTAGACACCCTCTCAATCCCAATTAAACATCATCATTAAAACCCAACAATATTAATTAAAGTAACATGATGAGATTCACATGATAATCCAAGTACTGGATACTCAAAACGTCCATAACTGGGGACACAGCTAACCATGATTAGTTTATACACTCTGCAGAGGTTTGCGCGCTTTTTCCCACAAGACTCGATCTCCGTCGTTGGTTTTCTTGCACTACACGATGTTTGAGAAACGGATGACCGAGACATAGTCTTTCAGAAGCGCTAGCACCTTACAATCGGGTAGATAGTTACACCTACTTTCTCCTACATCTGCTAGTCTACCACTGTAAGAGTTCGCACGACTTAATCAACTATGCTAGAGCCCATAGTAGCTTGTGCCTGCACACGGAAGTTTCTAGCATGAATAATCTCATGATCCCTTTGAGCCTGGGTGGCGGTCCATAAAGAAAACAGGCAATCACTGGAATACCCAGGTGCCTCAATCCACCCAGATGTGTATTAAAGTTGCCACCTTAAATAAACCATTAAATAACAATCTCACATCTGTCATGGATATACTCACCCAATCCACGTCTACTAGCATAGCATGGTAATAAGCAAACGTAGAAGTAACTCCCAAGGGTTTGATAATAAAACATGTAATAGGTATTACCTCATCTACTTCCCAAAACCCACATATTAATCAAATCCTAATCATGCAATTGTTTGAGGATTGATCTAATGCAATAAAAACTGGATAGTAAAGAGGTATGATCAAAGTGCTACTTGCCTTGTTGATGATCCATGAAACCTAGAGATTCGAAGTAGCAAGCGGCGCACTCCGGGTACTCTATCGCAAACAAACAAGCATACAATAAGTATTCATCTAATGCATGGGTAAAACTCAAATAAAAGATCTAACCAGAAAGTTTAACTTAAGAACTCCGGTTTGCAAAAAGAATCAAATCAAATGAAGCAACGAAAGTCAAACGGCGAAAGAAACAAGCTTCATTTACTAATCTGGATCTAAGTCAAATTTTACAGAAGTAAAAACTTTTTTGAGTTAATTAATCAGAAAGAGGGTTTCGAGACAAAACTCTAGGCGCTTGAATCGCCTGATTCCGATAAACGAGCGAAAAGTTATACTAGAACGAAAAACAAATCGGAAATCGCGATCAGAAATAATCGCGGAAAATCCGAGAAAAAGAAAAACGGACGACCAGGCTAACGAACGAATGTTCGCTATCTGCGGCTAAACGACAAAAACGGTTCGTTAAAACGAACGTACGGACGAACGTCCGCTAAATAAACTAAACCGAAAAAAAAACAGATCTAGGTTTTTTTTTAAAAATGAACGAAAATCCGGCGGGAAAACCGAATGGTTTTCTCGAGGAAAACCGCCGGCGACGAGGCGGTGGATACCTCCGGCGAGGTCGACGGCGGGACGGCGGCGGCGGGGCGGCGGCGGCGGCGCGGGGCTAGGGTTAGGGTTTGGTGCGGGGCGGGCTGAGGCTCGGGTGGGCTCGGGCGGCGCCTTATAAAGGCCCAGCCAGGCGGAGTTCTGGCCGAACACGGCCCAAAGTCGGTTTCGTTTTTTTTAAAACATTACGCGCAGAAAAACAAATAAAAGAAATACTAAACGGACTCTAAAAATCCCAAAATAAATTTTCCCCGGCTTCTAAACTCAAGCCAGTCCAGATGAATATTTATCTGGGGCCTAAATGCAATTTTGAAAAACACGCATTTTTCCTAAATTCAAATAAAATAGCAATAAACTCCAAAATAAAATTTTATTTTATTTTATTATCAAATCCTCAATATTTGTTTATTTTGGGAAAGTCATTTTATTCCCTCTTCCATACTTTTATTATAGAAATAATTGAAGATGAAATAAATGAAACCAAACGATCCTATTTTCAAAATTTGAGAAAAACTCAAATATGAAAATAACGAAATTCCCAACTCTCTCCGTGGGTCCTTGAGTTGCGTGAAATTTCTAAGATCAAGCCAAAATGCAATAAAATATAATATGCGATGATGATCTATGTATAACATTCCAAATTGGAAATTTGGGATGTTACACACACAAGACATGTTTAAACCGCAATTTGCCCAAAACAGCAAGTATGCACATAGCAAGCATCAAATCAACATGCTACAAGAACCATATGGGAACAAAATTGATATGCAATTAAAGTAGAAATAACATACGTAAATTCATCTTTCCTTTTCAGGTTCATAAGCATCCTGGTTAATTTAATATGCTCCATGCAAAATGCAATGTTGTGTTACAAATTAGGACTTATTGAAAAACTGGGCACATGCATGTGCAGAGTTAATATGATGGCATGTTGGAGGCATGAAACAAAGTTGCTACAGTGCTATACTATGGCATCAAATGGCATGTCATGCTAGTATATATCATGGAGCTCAAATAATGCAACATGGCATATCGATAGGAGCAACAAGTTCATGGGAATCGTCAAGACAATATGCAACCGTGAATTCAAAAATCTGGGAACACAAACATTAACATCATGATGCTGACTTGGCATGCACATAGCAGCAAGCATAGCAATTTTACCATTTTATGAAATGATATGGGCATGTAGTAGACATGGCATACTCCAACTTACACCATGGGCACAAATTCATATGATGCATAAATTGATTACCATGATTTTTACGAAATTTGGCAGGCGGTCTACCTACAATATAACAAGAACACACTCCAAATTTCAACCCATTCCGAGAACATTTTTATCCCACTTATAAAATAATATTTCGGAGGTGTCGCGGACGCTTGCGAGTGTGGTAGGACTCAGAACGGACAACAGAGAGAACTGGGAGTCCCGACAACCATGAACGGATGCAAGTCTTGAAAAAACATGTAGATGAAATGCACATGATGACATGGCAAAGTGCAACACGCAAGCGAATGACATGGCAACGTTGGCGAATAAACAGAAGACAATTGGCACATCGGTCTCGGGGCATCACACAGCACTAGGTCGTGCTGTTGGAGGCGTCTGAAGGTGCTGGACCTGCCTCGTATAGGGATTGAAGCAGACCCAGGGACCAACAAAGGAGGAGGCCCTGTGCTGGAAATTCCCATCGTGGGAGTTGGAGCGGTCGTTGTTGTCGCCGTTCCCGTCGCCGGCGCCCTTCTTCTTACGCCAGTTGCCGCCGTTGCGGTTTCCACCGGAGGAGCCACCCCAGGAGTTGTAGCCGTGCCGAGCGTCGTTGCTGCAATGCTGAGCACCATCGCCGCGGTAAGGACCAGAGGGGGTGGAGCCGCTGGCGCCATGGGGAGGCGCACCACCATAGAGAGCCGTCTGGATCCTGAGCGCGATAGAGTTCGCGAGCTGGGTCCCGTGGAGGGTCAGCAAGGACCTCGTCTTGGTTGAACGACAAAAGGGGATTCTGCATGGTGGCAATCGTCGTGATGTCGGAGAAGCATGGATTGAGTCCACGGAGGCAGTTGAGGACAAGAGTTTGGTCGGAGAAGGGGTGCCTTGAGACGATGATAGTAGGTTGTGATGGAGAGGTCACCCTAGACGAGACCTCAAGACTCTGCCTCAAGGTAAACAACCCGAGTCATCTGATTGTCTAGAAAAAAGGTTGGTGATGAGCATCCATGCTTCCTGGGCCATTTGATCCTCCACCATGATTATGTCGAGGATTTTGTCGGAGATGGACCCGTAGAGCCAGGACCGAACGACGTAGTCATCGTGAGTCTAGTCTGGCATGTGGTCTGCCGTGACGTTGACGACGTTGACGTGAGGGAGCAAGTCATACTTACCGAGAAGGACGCGGGCGAGCATCCGTCACTTGGTGAAGTTCGAGGCGTGGAGGTCGAGCGTGACGGGCACATCCGAGGAGGCGGACGCGGGCATAGCAGCGGTGACGAGGGTGCTGGAGGTGGAGTTCATGGGTGCGAGCAGGGTGGAGGTGAGGCTGGGGCTGGTAGCCGATGCGACGCCTAAGGTCGTCATGGGGTGGAGGCGAGATTGGATCGGAGGTGGTGAGCATTGGGGTTGGAGGAGGCCGGATCGAGTTATCCGTTACCAAGAAAACAAGTATGTTTTGTGTTTTGTACGCCACACATGGGCTGCCTTGTATTCACAACATATAGGAGTACATGCCTTGGTAATCAAGGTAAATCAAAGCAAATCATCAGCCGAATCAAACTACAATATTCGATGGGATATTGTGCTAGTTTCCTATTACATGTGATATGGACAAAAGGTATACTTTAACAACGAGTCGGGGGACGGCGACAGTGTGCTGGCAAGCGGCGCAAGGGGGTCAGGGTGACGATCAAAACACCGCTGGATCTGACGCGAGGAAGGAGGGAATGCGTGTAGGGGATAGCTCGCTAATTGGGCGGTCAAGGATGCGCTAATCTTGTGGCTGCGCGGCGACCGGCGCCTATCAGCCGCCCTTTTTTTAGATCGTGAAAGCAAATACTTTTGAGCATATCCTAGGATGGGAATGGGGCTAGTCGTATACCTGGCCATGGGCCGAGCGGGCTTGGGGCCGGGCCTAAAAAAGCCCACGGTAAAAAACTGAGGCCCAGGCCCTTCCAGGCCCTACCGTCGGGCCTACTTTTCAAGCCCAAGCCCAGTCCATCTAGTAAAAAGCCCTTAGGCTTAGGGTCGTGGGCCGGGCCTCTTCCTTAAAATGCCAATATGCCAAGCCCAAGCCCGTCCATTGCCCTGCTGGTGGGATTAAAACTCAGGCCCAAGCCCAGCCCACGGGCAAGCCCATCGAACCTAGGCCCTGGATTTTAGGGCCGGGGCCTGGGTGGGCCGATAGGGTCGGGCGGAGATGGCCAGGACTAGTCGTCATGGGGTGACTCGGCCGGCTCCATGTCCCGAAAGTTCCCATCCTTAGGCCTTATAGAGTGGGAGGTGCTTAGAGAGATGCTTAGAAAAATAAATCAGGTTTTTCTGAAGCACCGGTGCCTATTTCTACAGAAGAGACGGTTAACTAAGCACCGGTGCTTAAGAAAAGCCTGATTTATTTCTCTAAGCACCTCCCATTGTACAAGGCCTTATAGCGCCCCACCCCCACGCGGTTATTCGGTTTTTATATCTGAAAAAGGAATTTTCGTTCCCCCAAAAGTTCAATTCGGAAACCCTAGGTATCAGTCTCGCCGTCTCTCCCCTCCTCCGTCAGCAATGGCGCCCGATTTGGCGGCGGCGAATCGCCGTGTGATGGAGGATTTGACAAAGAAATATGGAGTGACCCCCGAAACCATCGACTATGTGACCCTTGGCCCGGTGTGCGTCGAGCCCCGCCGCATCGTGAAGGTGCCTCGTCCTCCGATCCCTTCCGCCGGCACGGAGGGGCCGCCGAGGCGTCAGCCCCGGGCGGAGCCGAGCCCGCTCGAGGCAGCGCTGCTGGACACCGTTCACCGGCACCACCTCCAGGCGCTCGCCATGATGGACCGCGAGATCGTCGGCCGGCACGCGCGCGGCATGCTGCTCGCGGGCTACGCCTACGGCCTCCACGACCCCGTCTGCAACATCCTCGCCAACTGTCTCTGGCACGATGCGGTGTTCCCCGCTTCCTCGAGCCAGGAGGTTCGTCAGCCCATGATGCTGAGCTGCAAGGCCATATTCCGCCTGGCTCGCCGCTCCCTCGATGCCCTCGTCGCCTTCATGAGGGCGTACGCGCCCACCCTGTCTGCTGAAGAGGCCATGTCCTACCTGAGCAGAAGCCATGGCAACCTTCACCATGCCGCCGTGCTTGTTGACAGAGAAGGTGTTTTCCACACAAACCGCATGGACGACGCCTTCAGGGCTGCCATTCTGGCAGCGCATCTCCCTAGTGACGCAGCTCGCGAGGCTCAATTCTTTTTCATTGTCAACTGTGCTCCTACAGATGCTTTTCTTGCAAAGCATGGAATTCATGGTCACCCATTAGCTTTTGGATTATCTGACCTCAGGCCGCAAAGCAATTCATCGCTTATAGTGCTTGAATTTGTCAAGTTGGTTGTTTCCAGTTTAGCTCTCACACAGCCGCCACCAAGCTCGCCGAGCCTAAGCCAAGGAGCATATAGAGCGTTAAGGATCAAGATGCATGCCTTCAAGGGGGATCAGGAGTTTTGCCTTGGTATAGTAAACATCGCACTCAAGAAACTTGCGTTCCAGTTTGGGGTAATATTGCTGATTCCCGTTTGCCTAATGGCTGATTTATATTTTGGTTTTCCTTCAATCTGCTGCATCTCTGACATGGGTTAATTGTCATTATTCAGGAACTTTATCAGATTCATCTACTATGCGGCAAAAGTTTGGTTACTTTGGTTCCTGACAGCTATTATCATGTCAACTTCTTGGCATCTCTTGAGAGCGAGCCTAATCAGCCTAAGCTGTTTTTTGCTGAGATTCGTGCTTCACTTCAAGATGTGGATGATGTGACCTTGTGCTGTCCCGTGACATTATCAGGAAGAACTGGTATGCCAAGTTTTCCTTGTTTTTCATTAGTTCATTCATATGACTGAATTCTCATATTACACTTAACTGGGTTTTTAGACATGATATTGTTATCTGAAATTAACATTGGCAAGTAACGTATAGTTTTTGCGCGGACCCTCTTTATTTATTATCTCATCTTACGGAATGAATTTTTTAATACTAAAAGAGAGTAGGGCGGAAACATGAATTAAACGTGCAAAACACTTAACTTTGGGTTACACACTTGCACTAAAATTAATTTTGGGTTAAACAGGGAGTTTTTGAGTTTGGTTTATGTGATAGCCCTGAGTAGCAACTGAACTTTCACATTGGACCAGACTAAGAGTTTCTAAAGTTGAGTATTTGCAACAGATTTACTCATTTAGCATGAAAGGTGTTTTTCTTAGATCAATCATTTAATTGTGTGGCAAGCGCATTTTGCTGAAACATCTAATTCTGTATAGGAACTGTTTACTTCAGCTTCATTCCAATTGATTTTGAGATGCCAAGGAAATTTTGTATTATATGCTCCATTCAATACGAAATATAATACAACTTTTGTTGCTCAATGCATTCTTGCCTTGCAATCCAAGCTAATCATTGTTTCCTTTTGGTGTCTGCTTGGTAATTAGGTGGATGCTCTGCTTGTGAGTATCTGGGAATGAAACTCATCCATCCTGTAGATGAGAAGTTCAATGGACAATGTGACTTCACTAAGGGTAGAGACCCACACATTGCTGAACTTTTCAGGAAAGACCCTACCTCAGAGTTTGATGTTCCACTGATTGATGATTACATTTTCGTTGAGCTTGATCAACACCCTGAGGTTACAACCTTCCTGGAGACCACTTACTCCTATATGAGTGATGATCAAGTGGACCTGAGTCTTTTGTGGTTTGAAAATTATCTGCCTTAAGCTGTTCTATGGTATGCATATGATGTTTGTACACTGTCCTTTCTTATATTAGACAATGACCCCTCTGTGATTAGTATGCATATGAGTGTATGACTTTTCTGTATCTTTTATGAGATAATAACCCCACTTTATCTTTTGATCTCCTGTTTCTGTAAATGCACTAACTTGGCATTTCAATATGTTCTGACTAGATCTTTATTTTTTTGTTCCAACCATCATCCTTTACAGAAGGTTGTGCTGAATCAAAGTGGGTATATAATCTGACTGACAAAGAAGGGTAGTACTGTAAGTAAGTCACCAAGTCAATTGTTTGGTTTGTAGGTACAAGTAAACCTGATTTTATGCCTCAGACCAAGCTTGGTTTATATAAGAATAACATAACCTGTTTTCCGTAAACTCGATTTATGAGTTCCATGAAAGACATTTCGGGGTTATTTGGTTAGCGAGTATTTAGAGATCTAGTTTTTCTTAAACTCGTCTAGCAGCGTAAAAAACTAAAACTCTGTTTGGTTTTCTCTAACTACCCCAAAGATATCCAAAACTGGTTCTCGTAACATGCAAAAACTGAGCTTTTGGAAAAACGACTATTAGTCGTTTTTGTATCGCGTTTAACCTAACTCCAACAACCTAGTTCCTAGTTTCTAACTGGTGCGTTTATCCAATGTGCCCCACCTGCATGCAAATGGAATCACATCCACCCAGTTTTTTACTTTTTTCGTGAAGGTAGGCAGACGTGGTTCTCTGCATGCGTTGTTTAAGGCTTTCTAAATGCAAACAGAATTTTCTACAATTGATTACTTAACAGATTGTTGGTAAAAACTGGTTTTCTACAAAATATTCTTAGAACAGGTTTTGAGAAAACTGAGGGTAATTACTCGCTATCCAAACAACCACTTCAATAACTAGTGGGCATCACACGTATTTGCTCATGAAGTTGGCAGATTCATTATGACATCTTATGACAATTATTGGTTGCCTGTTGATGGAGGGGAATAACGTCAGACGTTACGTTTTTTCAGAGTCACAAATGTTTTCTACTTGTAACTGAATACGGACCAGTGATTTTTGAATCTGAAGATTCAGACAGTGCGTCAATTCGAACAAAAAAGATTCATGCAGTGCAGAAAAAGCGGGCCAGAGGAAATTCAGTCTTCAAAACAGAACATGCAGATATTTTGATAGAGCAAAGAAACCTTGTTTGGGTTATTAGTTCAAACAAGAGAAAGAGATTAGCATTTATTCGCATATGTATTTTTGAGCAAACATTTGCGTGCAATCTTATCCTTTTCTTTTCTTTATTTAAAGGGAACATGCTATGCTAAATACTGTCCACAGATGGGTGGTGTACAAGGTGATCTCGGTCTGGAGCTCTGGAAAGTACTACAGGAAGTCAAGATACTCCCTCCGTCCGGAAATACTTGTCGGAGAAAGGGATGAATCTAGACGTATTTTAGTTATAGGTACATTCAATTTTATCCATTTCTTCGACAAGTATTTCGGGACGGAGGGAGTAGTTTATTAGTACAAGCATTGGTTCCATTCGAATATTTTTGGTTATGTTCCTATTTCCCTTTTGATACACTATTGCAAGTTATATGTGATTGTTGAAGTTCTAGTGCATTTTGTGCTCCAATTAAGGATGCAAGTGGGGCGGGCTTGCCCGCTAGGCCGCTTGCCTGCCCCACACTGCAACGCTTCTGCAGGTGTTGTGGTGTTGCGGACGACGCCATATTTTCCTTTTTGAGGGGTATCACCAAGTTTTATTGCTCAAAACAATTAAATTCCACATGGAGTGGGATCACAAACGGATCATGGGGCTGGATCAACCAGACATGCCTCCCAATGAGCTGCATCGCTATTGGTAGCTCTACGTTAATTTACGATGAAACACACTGCCAGATGAAAGTCGCAATTTCTGGTCATAGCCTGCATATTAGTTAAGCGGTCAAGAATACAAGTTAAAAAGATTGATTTTGAAGAAGAGCCTGATGCAAAGTATCTACGTTTGCACTGTGTTTGTACGCATCTGCCTGTAGAAGGCGGAAGTGGGGAGCAATCCTCTGTTCTCTCGGCTGGCCTGAATATTTTTTTCTTTTAGGGTCGGCGCTTGTGTTGCTGGCGCTCATGTGCGCGCCCAAATGGGCCTCAAAATGAAAAATTCGGTCGCTCAACCAGCCCCAGCTCAGACTTGGTTCAGAGGGGGAAAAACCAGAACGTTCATTTTTTAGTATTTCAAAAATTTGTGGAAAAAAATCTGTTCGCAGGGTTAAAAATAGCTCACAAATTATTAAAAAGGTCATCCGTATTTTTGAAAAATAGTTTGATTTTAAGAAATAGTTCATAAATATGAAAAAAGTTAATCAATTTTCAAAAAAGTGCACAAATTAAAAAAATATTTATCGCTTTTGAAATAAATCACCAATCTTCAAAAAAAGTTCACCAATTTTGAAAAAAAGTTCATCGATTTCAAAAGAAGTCATCGATTTCGAATAAAAAGTTCACGAATTTGAAAAAAAATCATCAAACTTGAAAAAAGTTCTATGATTTTAAGAAAAAGTTCACAAATCTGAAAGAAGTTCATTGAAATTGAAAAAAAGTTCACGAATTTGAAAAAAATTCACAAAATTGGAAAATAAAAAAAAGCAGAAAAAAGAAAGGAAAAGGAAAAAGAAAATGAAAAAAGGAAAAAAAATGAACAAATCGTACCGAAAGAAGAAAAAAAGGAAAAATGAAAACAAGAAGGAAGAAATGAGGGAAAAAGGCGTGACTAATCATATCAGGCGGGCTAGTTGGGGTGGTTAGTGCAGCTCAAGTAGAACCAATCACTAGTGCAAAAAGCCTAACTATGCCGTGCCAAAAGAGCCTTGCTGACGTGGACACTCGACGCCACCAATATGGCGTTATTGTTAAAATATAGTGCTGGCATTGGAGCCCATGTCAACACTATTTTATATACCTATAGCGTTGGATATAATTACACGACGGAAATATCACACACACCTATGGTGTGTGATATGTTATAACGTCAGTAATGGGATAAATCTTCACGGGCGTTGTGCATTGTCCGAACACCATTATTATTATTTTGAAAAGCAACAAAAAATTAGCCTAATTTATTATCAATATATAAAAACACGTTTTTGTCCCACATTAATTTCGATGAGATAATTGAATCAATACACATTGTTTCTTCACATGCATACATTAACCACACACTAACTAGTTCTTATCGATCATGACTAATTAAACATCCACTAAACTAAACTATGCATGCATATTACATGTTCATTCATCAGTTATCCTACCTAGGTAGCTAGCTAGTAGTACATATATAGTATCAACCAGGGCCGTACCTAAGAATCTGGGGCCCGGTGCAAAATTTGAAATTAGGCCTTTATAAGGAAATGTTAATTATGAAGTCAATATGATACTAGTAATTATTAACCGGAAATTACTAATAGGGTTCAAACTCCATGGAACCCGAAATTTGAATATTTTTTCTTCAAATTTCATGTTTCAAAGAATACACACATACCTATGGATGTATACTACTTTTTGTAAAGTTTAATGCCAAAATATGTTTTATGTGAGGTACACAAAAATAACAAAATTCTGTATTTCTTGCACATAGTATCCACTACTAGCTTAGCCCGCGCGGCGACACGCCGCGCCCATCGATTAGTCGCGACTATGTAGACTATGGTCCAAGCAATAGAGTAATAAATAGTTATGATGAAATTTGTTGCATAACTTGAGGCTTTTTAGCAAATTGTTTTGTTCACAACAATTTATAGACACAAATATCTATCTTTCATGGAAACTTTTAGTTTATTTTGTACATAGCAAGGGCCTGTCCACCAAGTTGGAACAAATACACAACATAACCAAAAGTAATGAACTTCGGAACAGTGCTTTCGTAGCTAAAATTTAATAATTTTTGACATTTCATAACATAAATACTTAGCTAAAACTTACATCTGATCCGAAGTACAACCATTGAGACAGTAAAAAAACAACTATTTTGATCATCACAAAAGAATTAATGTGCATTTCATGGAAAAAGTTTAGAGACAAAATAATTTAGCCAAGAGAAAAACTATTTCAGATCACAAAAGGCGCTCCAAAGAGTAATTGTGTATATTATTCAAAAGAACACTTTGTTACCTTCAGGCTTTAATTAGCCCCGTTGTATCTTGTGGAATCATGCAGTGATACAAATTCTTACCATAAACAGAAAAAATAAGTAGCTCTTAATATAGAAACAACCATATCACTCTGAATCAAGGGAGCATGATGCGATGAACTGATGACGGGGAATCTATGGTAGCATATACCCAGGAAACAGTGTTCATGGAAACTTTGTTAAACAACCCCTTGCTCAGCTTAAAAGTATTCCTTCCTGGGTCTCCACTGAAACAAAGCAATATTTATACACCCACAGGTGAGAACAATATGAGCCATTGTTTGATATAAAACCAACAATGCTTGAACATACTTGTTTCTCTACCTCACCATGTGGCGGCCAGAAAAAGCTTTAACAAATTAAAAACCACTTGCAAATTGAAGTTGAGAGCCTTCACTTATTTCTCGAAATGGAAGGAGGAAGGGGCCTTAATTTGTCCCAGTAACCCCATGAATATAATTAGCCAAATATGCGGCATTTCATCTTATTACACGGTCATGCTGAAGGAGGGAACATCAATAAAATTAGGCATAAGAAATCCATCAAATGAAGAGAGATGTACTTAGAAATAAGAATAACAAACATTCTCAGATACTATGTACCTTATCCTGCCAATAAGAATATGTCAAGAAGGTGAATCATTCACTTTTATGTTACCGTTGCTGACAACGGACAACTGTGGATGGAAACAAA
This sequence comes from Triticum aestivum, assembly GCF_018294505.1. Taxonomy (NCBI): domain Eukaryota; kingdom Viridiplantae; phylum Streptophyta; class Magnoliopsida; order Poales; family Poaceae; genus Triticum; species Triticum aestivum. The sequence goes on from NC_057795.1 coordinate 405,207,615, forward strand.
ATTCTCAGCAATGCATATATGAAACTAAGTAACATGACTTAGAAAATATAATGTAAAATATCAGAATAAACTACTACTAAGTATGTTCAATAGTAATACAACCTCAGTTTGTACCCAAAAAATTTCTATCACCAAAACATCTTAGAAGGTTCAGTGCCAGTGATGTGCCTGCCATAAAACCGAATGCCAATTTTCAGTTAAAAAGTAATCATGCAAGACCATATTCTTCTGCCGCCAAGGGTATATGATCGAGTGGGGCCAACTAAAGACAGGCCCCACGATTCCATTTTTTAATGTATGTTGTTGTATAATGAATGACGGCTTGTATGCTTACATGACTATTTGGTTTTTGATGTGATGAAAATTGGAGGGAAAGATGCTGGACGGACTAATTTGATCAATCGGGTGAGTAGAAGTATTAGAGTTTTGGCCATCTCGTCCATTAAATTTGGATGGAGGGTATGCATGTTAATATGATAAACATATATGCATACCGTATATGGGTTATACATATAAATCAGTGCAGCAGGCCTTTTTTCTGAATCTAAACATCTTGGTGGCCGAGTTCCAGTGTGAAAATATTGGTTTTAGTCCCTGGTCAAATGGCCTGATGCATATTATGTTTGATTGTACCACGAAAAATAATTTGGTTGCTTGAAGATATTCAACTGAGGTAGACGATGCAATTTTGGCTGACATGAAGTTTTACGATCATCAATACAACAGAATATGCAAAAGATGGGATAAAGCAAGTCATATCTACTCCCTCGGTCCCATAATATAAGAGCATTTTTGACACGACGGAGGGAGTAGTTTGTTTATTTGTTTCAGGAACACTTATTTGCTTGGAGAATAATGAAGTGTGCTTGCACCAGTAGACATGAGATGAACTTGAACAAACGATCTGCATTCATATATGCATTGTACCAGAAATAAGTGCTGCTCTGACTTGCCTCTGCATTGCCTCTGAACTAGTGCTGATCTATATCGGAGATCAGGAATTTACTCATCAGGTCACTGCATCTACTTTATTGCGGTTAAACCACCAAACTCAAAGAAATACCTGCAATTTATTTAATAGTCGCATTGGATTTTTTATTCAGAATGTGTTGAGCTATTTCTTTTGCCGAGCTACATTCTTGTACATTGGATTCTCAAGGAGCATTAGTTGCGAGACATGTCTTCACATACTACCATTTCAGAACACCACTCCCTTCACGCACAGGACATACATGTTCTACATCCACCCCTCACACTCCTAATTTCAAACCGAGCTGGCAGGCTATTGTAAGGCAGGTAAGCAACCTTCTAGATGGGATGTTGGATTTTACTCTGGCAAGGTAGGTCTTAAACATATTATCATCTGGCTATCTATTGTTTGAGCTCCCCATGCTGCTAACACCATCAAATATTGTTTGCTCTGGACATCTTCATATGCCAATTTGACCTTTTTTTTTGGCAGACACAATATCTCAGAACATCTAAATTGACTCCTTGCACAGGTCTCTGAATTGACACAATCAGAAGGATAAAACAATCGCTAGAGCTCTTATAGGAAGTCACCCATCATTTGACTTAGACTGAAGAAGGTGTCTATCAGAAAAAAGGAAAAAAAAAGTAAGTGCAAAGAAACACATGTAGGGTTGCACATAATTTGTAAGAGATGATCAAGGCATATAGTTGCAGCAAGTAGCAAATGGCATGAATTTATTCATGATGCACTCACGTATCAAGGGTGTAAATCTTCTTCAGCTAGGTCCAAATGCAGATAGATACAGTACATGAATGATGTGTGATATGTCATTGTAGGTTTCAGACCTGATGAAAAGTTTATTACAATACAGAAAAAATATTCATGAAACGGTTATATAGTACAGGAATGATGAGAAATCGGAAATTTCTGTACAGGAATGATGTATAATAAATTGCTGAGAGGAATAAAGAAGATGCAGAATGTCTGAAACTTCTCAAAACCGGAAACAATTATACAAAAGCTACCTGACAGAGTATACGGCTAGGAATCTGCCTAATTCAGTGTCCCTTATAACCCACCAACGACTACGGCGTAATCACCATCACTGCGGCTCAACCAGAACTCGATCGAATAATGAGGCAAATGAAGCAGCTAATATGGCGTAAATGCACACTAACTTGGCAGCAAGAACAGATGGGTCGTAAGCGCCTTCAGTGACCCTACGACCTGCAAATGACAGTATACAGACAGTACGCCTTTACTTTGAATAACCGAGGAGGAGCTGTCTTTATCCTCTCTTTTTTGCGGGGGAGCTATCTTTATCCTCCACTCAAGCTAGCTATACTTACAAAGTTAGAGCTGTATAAAGTTTTAAAGCATAGCGGTGTGAATGGATCACTCGTCCAGCAGCCTCCTGGCACATAAAATAGGCAGAGCGAGTATTACCAGGTCCCATAACTCGGGGTTAGGCTTCTCGAACACGATGACGCGCACCACCGTGCGCCACGCCGACGCCAGGTAGTAGAGCGCGGGCCTCTCGCACTGGTTATGCGCCAGGGGGTTCGTGTTGAAAGCGCGCGCCTTGTAGTCGGCGGGCCAGTACCAGTTCATGAACGTCCGCGCCGGCATCTGCATCTCCCGCGCGCAGCACGACGCCCTCGCCATTGTCACCACAAACCCCCACGCCACTGACACCGTCCACCGGTTCGCTGCGATGTAGCATATCGACTGGTGCATCACCCCCGTCGAACAGCCTCCGCAGAGACGCCGGACGCGAACGCACGTTGGGGATAAGCGGCCGCACTACGTCGAGGTGGTGCAGCGAGTCAGCGACACCAGCGGTGCCACCTGGTGGGCGGCGAGGAGGCCCAGGAGGTCACCATACACGCCGTACTCGTGGAAGCCCGAGTGTCGGCACGCCCAGCTCCGCCATGCCCCATGCACGATGTAGTAGGGGATGGCGAGGAGGTTGTCTGGGAGGAAGACCGTGTTGTCGACTTGTCGTCGCCCATGACGAACCAGCGTACACCTGGGAGACTGAGGCGGAAGGTCTCGGAGATGACGGTCGATGTGTGAGATGCATGCGGATGGCAGAGTGATGACCGCGCGTGTAGGAGAAACTGGAGGTATCCGGTAAGATCTTGATGCATATGCACTCCTTCCGCTTCTCCAACAGGCGCGCCAACGCCGCGAAGCCGAACACTGCAGCGTAATCGTCGTTGTCGACACCGTGGCCGTGGCAGGTTGCGGTGGTGGTGGCGTACTCGTCGTCGACACCACCGTCACTGTGGCGGGTGGTGGTGGCATCCTCGCCGTCGACACCACCGTGACTGTGGTGGGCGTCGGCAGGGGCCTCGGCAGCGGCAACGTGACTAATCAGAGGATAACATTGTGGGCGGCTTCTTCTGGATGGAGGCAGCCGGGCGCTGCCGCGCTGGGCAAGATGCTATGTACGAAGAAGATCCCTTTTATAGGCCAGTACGGCGGTGAATGGGTAGCTGGGTTATGCACCGCATTGGAGCAGAGTTTTCGAGAGCGTCTAGAACACACGGCTGGCCAATAGCGGCAGTAACAGAAAGGGACATATCGATTGGGCCAGAAGCGGCCGCGATAGAAATACAGAGAAGCATCAATGTGTTAGGAAAGAGACATATCGATTGGGCCAGAAGCGGGCGCGACAAAAATATGGAGAAGCATCGATGTGTCAGACTGGCCCACAAGCAATGAAAAACGCTAAGCCAACCAAGCGATCGCCACACCCGTTGAAGAAATTTGAATCAAAAAACTGAACACACCACTCATTTCTACCCCGCCGTGTACCAAAAAAATACCACGCGCCATACCCACAACCCACCATAGGTCACTTTCATCCAATTGGTTTAATCTCAAAGCGAAAACCTTGCCTGCAATAGAGGCTTGGGTATAAAGTACATACAAGATTTTTATTTGTACAACTCATACCAAAATGTATTTCACAATGAAATTTTACACAGATCTACAAGTACTTATGTACTTGTATTCATTTTTTTAACTTAAAAAATGTCAACTTTTGAAAATAAATAAATAAATGTGGAGCCTGAGAGCTAAAAAGCCTCATTCATTTATTAGCATACAATAATCATAATCTTCTGAATAATAACACAAGAGCGATGGATGATGGGAAGAAAAACTTAATAGATGACAACAGAGCGCATGGATCCATTTCTTACCTCAAATATCTCTGAAGAATTTGCAAAGTGATTCGCTGAAAGGAGAACAGAGAAAACGTCCCTTTGGATTATGATGCATGCGAAATTTTCTAATCAAACTTGACGTTGATTAATATCACTACTCCCTCCGTCTAGGTGTGTAAGTCATCTTACGAAAACCAAATAATCCCAAAATACTAAGGCGCAGTGTATTTACTTCTACCTCGTTTGTTGTTTCTTCACATATCAACCAATAAGTGACAAGGGGTGTGCATGCTTTTAATGACTTAAGACTATCAAACACGACATGCAGTGGTTAGTTCATTGCATACAATGCTATTAATTAACAAATAAACATTAATGTTTCTCATTTTCCCCTCCTCCTTGGTCACGGTGCACAACCTAAGATGACTTACTCACCTAGACGGAGGGAGTAACTGCTACTGTTAGAGAGAGAGAGGGGATGGGTACTAGTTGGTGTTGGAAGCTAGAAGGTTCCACTAGACGTTATACCTTCCTTCATTATCCTATTGATTAACACTGTTAATTGCTATTTAAGATAAATTTGGGCCCCCCAAAATTTTATGGGGCCTTGTGCCGTTGCACACCCTACACCTGCTTGTGATACGGGCTTGGTATCAACCATCGTAACTACTAGCACAGTACTACTCTCCTGTAGGAACAATTTTGAAGAATAGGAAAACCCCTGCATCTCCATGGTATAGCATAGAGATCCACCAATCTTCAATCTTCAACTCGCAGCCACTCAGTAGTTGGCTCCATTCATTAATTTCAAGCCATCTATCTCGTCGTGGTGCAATCGAGTATGTACCTCTGAAATAGGTATTGTCGTCGGAAATGATGGTCATTTCACCAGCCTGGTCGGCATCCATCACGTGAGGCACAATACATCTAGGGAGCTTCTGTTCTTGAACATAATAGGAACATAGTAAGCAATAGTAACACATATATACTATGAGTTGAAAGAAGAATGTATATGAAAAAGACATACCAGTAGCGATCAAAATTTTACCATGCGTTTTCTAGAAATGTTGTTCTTGTTCAGTGTGTGCACTAGTGGCAGGTATGGTGCATCATTTGGACCAGCTTTTTAAGTGCTCTTAAGCGACTCAATATCAGCAACAAAGGTCACGAGATACCTCTTTTCCTGCCAAGTAAGCGTACTGCAAGCAGTGTAATAGGTGTCTTGTAGTAAGTACCGTATGTTTCTTGGAGATAGAACATAAGCTGTCAATTTTATATAAACAAGATAAGTTATGTATGAACTGGAATCTAAAAGCTATTTGACAAGTTTGTTTACGAAACTTACTCTGAGGAAAAAGTGGAATCAAGTCTAAATCGACCCATATATCCTCATCATTTTGATAATAGGTGCCAATATCAAATGCTATTATTATACTAGGCTGAAATCCGTAAGTTTTGGCCAATCCTCTCCAATTAGCACAACCAAAATATGTGTGATCTACCTCACTATAGATCTTAGATCTGAAATTGAAACCATCTTTCGTCTTGAGGTAAGTAGTCATCTTAGTCAACTCTTCCCTATGGCGGAGGAAAAACTTGTCTAGGACAAAAGGTCTTGCATAGCAAGGGATACACTAGTCGAAATGTAAAAAAGTAAATAGAAATTACATTTTGAAGCAAAAACCTTATATTATACATGCTTAAGAAGGAAATATTTGCCAACAAATATTAAAACTGGTTATTACCATATAATATTTGTAGTCACTTTGAAGCACGAGGGAGAATTATTTATTGTTGTCAAGGTGAGGATCGTCGCACATACCCCCAGTGTCGAAACATTAGGGGCACTCTTCCACTTTGTGTTGCGTTCATATAATTAAAATCAGCAGAAAAAACCGGCATGACCTTTGCTAAAAATGGACATATTGAGTGCCATAAATTTGATGAAATGGAACTGAATCTATGTTTCGCCAAAACATTGGCAACCCTATAGACATTCCTTGCAAAAATGAAACATAGTGCGAGACACTTCGCGAGGACACAATGCAATGTTGCTTTGACTAAAACAAGCACACACCAAAAAAGTCGATCAATTCACAATTATCACATATATGTAATTCACAATAAACACATTTGCACACATGTAATGCATTTCATCAATTCACAGGTACACATAATGTGTGCATTTCATCACAATAATATGGTCACTAGAACAAATCTACATGAAAATAAATTGGTCGAGGGAGGTCTTATACCGTCCGGATCGAGAGGGACGACGGCAGAGGAAGAGAGTGGCCGGACGCGATGAGTTGTGGGGCGGAACAACAGTGGCACGACGGGGCGGGCGGGGGGGGGGGGGGGGGGGGGGGGTGGCGGTGGCACGATGGGGGCAAGGCGGGGTGGGGGGAACAACGGTGCCAAGGCGGGGCCACAGCGGGGCGAAGGATGGGGGACAGGGTGGGGGTGAGGGCGGCGACAAAGTGTCCGTCGGCGGCACGAGATGGGGAAGATGCTGAAAAGGAGTTGTTCATTTCCTAACAATGCTAAGTGCTGCTTCGTTGTTAGTGCTGGCGCGGGTGACATGGCCAACGCCAGCAGTAGCTCTTTTTAATTAGAATCCACTACATATTTGTAGATGGCGTTTTGAGCGACGAGATGCATACTACAGATATTTATAATGATTCAAATTCTTCTCGTGGTTCAGAGTACATAAATATGGTATGGTTAATTAATACTCGAGGTACACACAATTTAGGGGGTACGGTACACAAAAATGAAGTACACAAATCATTTGTTTGACAACCCTATCAACGACGATTTGGCTCTTCTCAATCTTGCCTGAGTACTTCCAGCCCGCGCTATGACTCTTTCTCAACATAGTTCTGCTCCTTCAGGTGGTGTAGGCTTGTTCTTCATACATCTCCTCTTCTATTGGATCCACGCCAAATTGATCATAGTCATCCCCGTTGGCGATTGCATCCATCCCGACGATGCTCCTTTTGCCTCTCCGGACGACAACACCTCGGCTTTCAAGGGTCAGTTAAGTACAAGCATTGTGACACATCCTTCGCGAATACCCAAGGCTCATATTTGGCGGTGATTTCTTTCACCCCCTTTGCACCAGCAGGTTGTGCTTCGGGCAGAGACATGATAATGAAACCACGTTCTTCATGCTCGAGTGCTCGACGTTCTTCACCCATCTGACCCGGAATAGTGGCGCCGTGTAATCTTCGCCGTACTCAAGTTCCCATACCTCTTTGATACTTCCGTAGTATCTATTATTTTAATTTTCGGTCAACTGCATCATTGCCACACTTGAGTTCTGGTAATCAAAGTTTTTGTCCTTTGCCTCAGTCCTTCTGTATGGAATGTGTGATTAATGCGAGATCATGGAAGGAGCAAAAAACTTTGGTAGTAAAGAAGCATAAATGGAAGGAGGTGAGGAACGGAAGGACAATTTATGTCTTCTTCCATTGCTACGGATGATTTTCACGGACATGATTTGCACAAAAAATTAGGGCAGTTTCCATGAACGATTTATTAGGTGCCAAAAAATCGGTGGGCGTGGGGTTACGAAGGGTGAGGAGGCACGGACGAAAACAACGATATAAGAGGGAAACAGAACCTTACCGTTCTTTTAGATAGTAGGGATAGAGAAATCTCAGCTAACCTTATCCTCTCGCGTCTGTTCCCAACCTTGTCCTCTCGCATCTGTTCCCCACCGCTCATTTTGTTTCTCTCATGTGAGGAATGGCTGCCCCAAGCCCCGCCGCTGACCGGCTACTTCGACGTGGGGGTCGCCCTTGCCTGTCAGATGCCGCGCGGAGAGAGTAGAGACGTGGTGCTGCGCACGGTGGAGACGGCGCCGTCGCATGTCGTCGGAAATCACGAGTTGCGGGGAGCGTCGAGATCCCCCGCTCAGGGGTGGATTCGGCGACCCGCGGGTGGTGGTGTTCCGACCAGTGTGTGACGGTGTGGGGACTAGTATCCGCCGGTGCTGGAACCATTGGCGTCAGAAGCCCGGCGACTCCGCGAGTTGCAACGGCGATGGCTGGGAGCTGTGATGATGGTGCCCCCGTGCTACATCCGGCAACAACGGAAGCTACATCCGGCTCCTGCAAAAGCAACGACCGGCCCTTGCAGAAGCTACAACCGGCGAGTCGACAGGCTGCGACCGGCGGCTGGGAAAGCTTCAACCGCTGCCTGCAGAACCTACAACCGGTGCCTGTAGAAGCTACAACCGGCGATGTGATGACTGCGACTGGCGGCTGAGAAAGCTGCAACCTGCACCTCCAGAAGCTGTGAGTTGGCGGTGTGGCATCCTACAACCGGCGAGGCAGCGTAACCAGCAAGGCAGCGTGCTATGATGGCAACGATTTATTGCTGGAACCCTTTTGTAAGTTTTGCTGGAACCGACATTTGTTTTTGCAGGCAGCGACTCAATTTTTGTTCGAACCGGTGATTTATTTTGCTGGAATAGACGATTTTTTTGCTTCTACTGGCTTTTTTTGGAATTTTTGTTGCTGACTTTTGTGATTGTTGAGACATGGTGATGCATGCCGATGACGACAGCAAGCCGGAGACAGGGACGCTGGGGTGTCGCAACCACGGTCAACGCATGCTGGAACCGGCCATTGGAGAGCTGTAGTCGAAGTTGGTAACCCACCGATGACGATGAGGGCTCGGAACAGGCGAGTGCGGCGGCACGAGCGCCGGCGAGGTCGAGTGGCATGGGTGGCCAGAAAACATGGGATGCAGAGGACGAGTCCGGGCGGTCGGTGACACAGTTTCCAACGTGTTTGACTTCTCTTCAGGGCGTTTAGCGATTAGTCTAGACGGTTTAAGTGTGATGGTATCCTACGGTTGCGTGGCGACCGGCCCAAATTTGGTCCGGCACACCGGCGCCTGTCAATGCCCTTCTTTTATTTAAGGCCATCTTCAACATATTTTTTCCATGGCAAAAACTGGTGTCAATAGGACCCGAGGGGAGTTAATTGCTCAAAAGCACCACATTTGTAAAAAGGACACTTCAAAACCACTGTTTTTGTCGAAAATCACAAAAAACCATCAACTCCGTGGCAAGTGAGTAACAAATGCCACTGATTTGCATATTAGCCGCGTCTAACAACAAAACCCACAGGTTTGGCCCACACGTCAGGGTGACATGGAAGCCTATGTGGATAAGATGCTGAGGTGGCCATGGGACCCACATGTCATCCCCATTGTCTTCTTCCCCTCTCTTCCTATCTCATCTCTCTCTCCTTCGCCTCCTGGTCGCATCGCGCCGCCGCTGCCCGCTGCTGCACCATCCTCTGATCACCGCCCGCCTCCTAGCTGCGTCGCGGCGCCATCCCTCCTGGTCCACCACTCCAGCGCCATGACCGGCGAGCCAGAGGAGGAGCTCACCTCGCCCGGTCATCCTCTGCTCGATCTGGTCGTTGACCCGGCCGCCGCTGCGGCTCCTAGCACGCTCGTGCCTCCTGGTACGACTGTGCCGGCCTCGCCTCTATCGGCCGCGCCTGGCGGGCGCTGGACCTCCACCGCCTCGACCCCACCGCTGCGGCCTCCCTAGCACCCCGATGCGCGACCCACCTGCATAGCCTTCGCCTTGCCAGTCGCAACACCGTCGGCGCCGCCCCCTTCCTTCGCGCCCAGCCTCTCCGGGTGTCGGGACCTCACTGATGTCGTGCTCGACGTCTTTGCAGCGTGCCATGGGGGCCTCGGCGAGCTCCACATCAGCCCCGACCCGCTCGACAGTGACGCCCTCTGCAGCGTTGCCCTCTGCTGCGCGCACCTCCTCTACCTCCGCCTCTCCAGCCTACGCAAGGTCGCCGACGCCCTCGCCTCCCTAGCGGGTCCTCCATGGCCGGCGAGACAGAGAGAGACAGAGAGGGGAAGAGAGATGTGAGGAGAAAGAAGAATGAGAAGAAAGATGTGAGGCTGGCAGGTGGGACCCCGTCCACCTCAGCAGGTCAACACATTGACTAGGACTAGTTTGCACCACATCAGCCCAACAGACGGGTCCCACCCGTCAGTTCCACTGTTAGACGCAGCTTATTTTTGAATTAGAGCAATGTGTTACTCACTTGCCGTAGCGTTAGTGTTTTTTTGTAGTTTTCGGCAAAAGCGGTGGTTTAGGAGTACCTGTCGTCGTACTAAGTCTGACAGTAAGAATAGGTTGTATGTATGAGGAGGTGAGGCCCTAGCTACGGCGAGGTTGTACACACGAGTTTACGAGTTCAGGCCCCTCTCGGAGGAGGTAAAAGCCCTACGTCTTGGTGCCCTGAGGCGGTCGACTGGAATATGGGTGTGTGTGTTACAAGGGGTGCGAACCCCTGTCCCAGAGGAGGGGGGTGGATTATATAGAGTGCGCCAGGACCCCAGCTCATCTCCGTTATGGGGGTTCAATGTACATTAAGACAGGGCGTTACTGGTAACGCCAGCTATAAAGTGTATTCAATGATCTTTAAGACTACTGAGTGAACGCCTGATCATTGTCCTCCTGAGTGACTCCAGGTCTTCTGTACTCCGAGTGGATTCATGTATGGTCGAATGACTCCATCCAGGTCGAGTGAAATGGGGGTATCCGAGTGAGGTGACTTGGTCGAGTGGATTGCACTCGGTGGCTTCAGTTGATACTTCCTTTTGTGCTTTGAATGTCTTTGCTTCTAGGGTAGTGACCTTGGGTGGGGTGTATAGGTCAAGCCTATGATCCTACCCTAGGTCTATGGTATCGTCATTAGCCCCTGAATGGATCAAGGTCCGAGTGGAAAGGAAGTTGAAGTTGAACCCGCCTTGATTCTTGCGCTTCGGAAGTACCCATGCTGGATTGGAGGCCCATGCTGAAACTTCGGCTTCGTTTCAGTCGCCTTGATCGATTCAGAAGTTGTCGAGTGGACTTATGCTGGCACTCGTCGAGTGTTGCTTCGATGCGAAATCTTTGGCACGATTGGTTACAGTGGATCCCGGATCTCACGGGATTCGAAAACTTTGGGAAGCGCGTGGGGCGGAGCACGCCGTAGTAAGAGGGACGGACAGATAGGGGCGCCTTGATTTCTGCGCCACCTTTTCTGCCACGTACTCAGCGTGTGACTGTTGCGGGATTTGACAGGATTGCTCGGGCCCACGCGTGAGCCACTCGGAAGTAGGCCCTTAAAAGGTGTCGGGGCCGAGGCGTCTGCACTGTGCGTCCTTATTCCCCTTCTTCCTTCTCTGCCTCTCCACCGCATCTTCCTCCACCCTCGACGCTGCCGCTCCACCAATGCGCACCCGCCACCATGGTGAAGGACAAGACGGCGGCACTGGAGCGCGCAAACAAGGCGACGGGGACGACAAAAGGCAAGAAGATGAACCGAGGGTCATCTTCGAGGTCTGCGCTGCCGCCGGGTTGGATCCAGGGAGATTGGATCCAATCTTCGCTCCGCCTCTTGTTTGATCGTTGCCGGGGGCGCGAGGTTGGCGGAGGGGGAGACAGAGCCTCAGCCATGGTCGGGTGAGTGTGTCCTTCTTGCTACCCGTGTCGACCGTGGCTTCTCCCTTCCTCTGCATTCCTTTTTTCCGGAGCTTCTTGAACTTTTTCGGTGCTCAGCTTCACCACTTTCCTCCCAACACCATCACGTACCTCGCTATGTTCGTGTCCATGTGTGAGAACTTCTTGGGTTGTTGACCGCACTGGGGTCTCTTCAAACACATTTTCACAATCCGCTCCCAGACCGTCAAGAAGGCAAATTCGAGTGATGAGAGGACGCACGTGATCCAGATGTGCGGGGGTCTAGGGATCCAGATGAGGAAGAGGAGTGCTTTCCCTCCCATGACACTCCCCAAGTCAGTCAGGGGCTGGCAGTCGACCTGGTTCTACTGCCAGGATATGGCGACCCCCGGTCAGTCGACCGTTCTCCCCCCTTTTCCCTAGATCGTGCCCAGCAACCTTCTTCACTGACCGTGACCGCGGCGGAGAGAGTGGAGACGGACATGTTGGTCGAGAGGGTAGTTCAGTTGGTCCGTCAGGGTGTAACTGGCATGGATTTGTTGGAGGTGTTTCTCAGCCGACGCATCCAGCCGCTCCAAGCTCGTGACCACTCGATGTGGATGTACTTGGGTGCCAATGACACCGCTCGGGTTCACCCAGAGCAGGTTATAGATGAGACGGTGGCCCTGTGGCTGAAGGACATTACCAGGAACAAGGATAACCCCAGGGGAGCCAGGAGAGTCGATCCATTCGACACTGATAACCAGCCGGACAAGGTCTGGTCCCTGCTTCTGAGTGTACTTCAATCTGTCTTGTAACTGTTTCTGAATTCGACTGCTGTTTGATTAACTTCGTGTCTTGCAGATTTATACCGAGATGTACTCGATGCCGAACGGGGAACAAGCCCGGGAGTAGGTCCAGGAGGGAGTGGATAGTGCAGAGGAGAGTGGTGAGTGGCAATCTCCAAATGATGACGACGAGGAGGAGAGTGATACATCTCCAACTTATCTATAATTTTGATTGTTCCATGCTATTATATTATCTGTTTTGGATGTTTAATGGGCTTTTCTATACACTTTTATATCATTTTTGGGACTAACCTATTAACCGGAGGCCCAGCCCAAATTGCTGTTTTTTGCCTATTTCAGTGTTTCGAAGAAAACGAATATCAAACGGAATCCAAACGGAATGAAACCTTCGGGAGAGTTATTTTTGGAACAAACGCAATCCAGGAGACTTGGAGTAGACGTCAGGGAAGCTTTGAGGTGGCCACGAGGGTCCAGGGCACGCCCTACCCCCTGAGCGCGCCCCCACCCTCGTGGGCCCCTCGTGGCTCCCCTGACCGACTTCCTTCGCCTATATATACCTACGTACCCCGAAAACATCCAAGACCACAATCGATCGGGAGTTCCGCCGCTGCAAGCCTCTGTAGCCACCAAAAACCAACCGGGACCCTGTTCCGGCACCCTGCCAGAGGGGGGATCCCTCACCGATGGCCATCTTCATCATCCCGGCGCTCTCCATGACGAGGAGGGAGTAGTTCACCCTCGGGGCTGAGGGTATGTACTAGTAGCTATGTGTTTGATCTCTCTCTCTCTCTCTCTCTCTCGTGTTCTTGATTTGGCACAATCTTGATGTATCGTGAGCTTTGCTATTATAGTTGGATCTTATGATGTTTCTTCCCCTCTACTCTCTTGTAATGGATTGAGTTTTCCCTTTGAAGTTATCTTATCGGATTGAGTCTTTAAGGATTTGAGAACACTTGATGTATGTCTTGCATGTGCTTATCTGTGGTGACAATGGGATATTCACGTGATCTACTTGATGTATGCTTTGGTGATCAACTTGTGGGTTCAGTGACCTTGTGAACTTATGCATAGGGGTTGGCACATGTTTTCGTCTTGACTCTCTGGTAGAAACATTGGGGCACTCTTTGAAGTACTTTGAATAGATGAATCTGAGATTGTGTGATGCATATCATATAATCATGCCCACGGATACTTGAGGTGACATTGGAGTATCTAGGTTACATTAGGGTTTTGGTTGATTTGTGTCTTAAGGTGTTATTCTAGTACGAACTCTTTGCTGGATTGAACGGAAAGAATACTTCGTGTTATTTTACTACGGACTCTTGAATAGATCAATAAGAAAGGATAACTTTGAGGTGGTTTCGTACCCTACAATAATCTCTTCATTTGTTCTCCGCTATTAGTGACTTTGGAGTGACTCTTTGTTGCATGTTGAGGGATAGTTATATCATCCAATTATGTTATTATTGTTGAGAGAACTTGCACTGGTGAAAGTATGAACCCTAGGCCTTGTTTCCTAGCATTGCAATACCGTTTATGTTAACTTTTATCGCTTGCTACCTTGTTGTTTTTATACTTTCAGATTACAAAAACCTATATCTACCATCCATATTGCACTTGTATCACCATCTCTTCGCCGAACTAGTGCACCTATACAATTTACCATTGTATTGGGTGTGTTGGGGACACGGGAGACTCTTTGTTATTTGGTTGCAGGGTTGCTTGAGAGAGACCATCTTCATCCTACGCCTCCCACGAATTGATAAACCTTAGGTCATCCACTTGAGGGAAATTTGCTATTGTCCTACAAACCTCTGCACTTGGAGGCCCAACAACGTCTACAAGAAGAAGGTTGTGTAGTAGACATCAAGCACTTTTCTGGCGCCGTTGCAGGGGAGGTGAGTGCTTGAAGGTATATCTTTAGATCTTGCAATCGAATCTTTTTGTTTCTTGTTTTATCACTAGTTTAGTCTATAAAAGAAAATTACAAAAAAATGGAATTAAGTTTGCATACGCTTCATCTTTTTAATATCTTTCGTGAGAATGATGGAAAGGAAAATTGTGCTCGAGTGCTAGAAGAAGAAGTCTATAAAATGTTTGGCACTAAATCTTTGAATGATGAGCATGATTGCAATGTTATTAGTATGAACTCTTTGAATATCCATAGTACTAATGATGATTGCACTAGTCATGATGAAAATATCTTTTATAAGCATGTCAACTTTTGTGGAGTGCATAGAGTCTGCAAGTACACACCAAATAGGGAAGATAGATTTTGCAAGAGGCATAAGTATTTAGAAACTAAATGGTTGCAAGAAAGGCTAGATGTTTGTGTTGAAAATTTAAAATTTCTTTGCCATCCTTGTGAACTTTGCAATGAACGTGATCATTTAAATCCCCAATGCAAACTGTTTCATGATCGTATCGTGTCCAAAAATTGTGATGACTTGATTTCCCTTGCACATCATAATGAACTTAGTTTGCTTTTGGGTTATGAAGAAATAAAACGTCTAACTAAAGATATGCCAGAATTTGTCCTTGATAAAGTTCTTGATTTTGATCTAGAAGAAATTTTTATGCATTGTGCGGTGAATTGCATTGAAAATCCTTATATTGCCAATTACATAAAGAAAAGAAAGCAAATAGAAGATGAAGAGAATACTAATGAAAGGGAAGAGACTTCCCAATATCCTCCTATTATTTCTTATGATGAATCAGGTAATTAGGAGGAGCTTTCTATTCAACCAATCTCATTAATAAGGAGCTCAAAAAAGAGGGTTAAACCCACACATGATGTGAATAAGAAAAAGAAAAGACGGAGAAGCAAAGGTAGAAAAGTATCCCTCCCAAATGATGTTGCTCTTATTACTCATTGTGATGATGATAATTGCTATACTATTGGTGCTATCCATACTATTAATGATGAGAGTGATTATGCTTATGATAGGAAAAGGCCCAAGCTTGGGGATGCTATGTTTGATGAGAATGACATGTTTGAGAATATATTTGCTGCAATTAATGTTTGTCCCAAGCTTGGGGATGCTACGTTTAATGAATATGATATTTTTAGCCTCCCAAGTTTCGATGAGCAAATTTATTATGATGATAGCATGTCTCATATTTATGAAAGTGGGTTTGGAAGAGTGTCAACTTTAGGAAGTAATGATCCCACTATTTTGGAGGGTGTTGAATCTTATAATATTTATGAAAGTGGATTTGGAGAGGTCATGACTTTATTTAGTGATGAATCCACTATTTTGGAAGAGGTTTCAATTGATTATGATGAGAACAAAGTTGCTACTTATGATGATTATTGTGATGAAACTTATGGTATAAAAAGTAGTGATGATTACATTTGTAAAACTTGTCATGATTATGATTACCCTTTTTCTGAACATTACTCTTTTAATATGGAAACAATTTATAGTATTCGAGTCTCTTATGATACTCCCACTATTCCGAATAAGAAGAATTTTGCTTATGTGGAGAGTAGTAAATTTTCTATGCAAGTAGATCATGAAAAGAATGCTTTAGGTGATAGTTATATTGTTGAGTTGATTCAAGATTCTACTGAAAATTATTATGAGAGAGGATCATATGCTTCTACATATTGCAATAATATCAAGTTTCCTCTCTATGTGCTTAAATTTTTGAAGTTATGCTTGTTTAGCCCTCTATGCTAGTTGATTATTGTTCCCATAAGTTGTTTGCTCACAAAATCCCTATGCATAGGAAGTGGGTTAGACTTAAATGTGTTAGTAATATTCTTCATGATGCTCTCTTTATGTATCAATTCTTATCTTTTATGCAAGCATCATTGAAATCATCATGCCTAGCTAGGGGCGTTAAACGTTAGCGCTTGTTGGGAGACAACCCAATATTTACGCTCTCTGTTTTTGTGTGTACACATGATCATGCTACTGTAGTAATCATGTTTTATAGCTTTTGTTTCAATAAAGTGCCAAGTAAGACCTTTATGATAGCTTACGGTGATAGTTGTGTTGATCCTGCTGAAAATCAGAAACTTTTGCGTCTAGTAAATTAATTTTGATAATTCACAGAAACATGATTTTTATACGATTCTTTTTGAAATGGATTGGTACACAAATTTCTCAAGTTTTCCTAATTTGTTATAATTTTTGGGGTTACAGAAGTATTCGAGAGTTACATATTACTACAGACTGTTCTGTTTTTGACAGCTTCTGTTTTCTATGTGTTGTTTGCTTATTTTGATGAATCTATGAGTAGTATCGGAGGGTATGAACCATAAAGAAGTTGGAATACTGTAGATATTACACCAATGTGAATTTAGAATGAGTTCAAAATAGTACCTAAGTGGTGATTATTTTCTTATACTAACGGAGCTTACGAGTTTTCTGTTGAGTTTTGTGTTGTGAAGTTTTCAAGTTTTGGGTAAAGATTCGATTGACTATGGAATAAGGAGTGGCAAGAGCCTAAGCTTGGGGATGCCCAAGGCACCCCAAGGTAATATTAAAGGACAACCAAGAGCCTAAGCTTGGGGATGCCCCGGAAGGCATCCCCTCTTTCGTCTTCGTTCATCGGTAACTTTACTTGGAGCTATATTTTTATTCACCACATGATATGTGTTTTGCTTGGAGCGTCATTTTATTTTCTTTTGTTTTGCTTGCTGTTTGAATAAAATACCAAGATCTGAAATTTTTAAATGTTAGAGAGTCTTCACATAGTTGCATAATTATTCAACTACTCATTGATCTTCACTTATATCTTTCAGAGTAGTTTGTCATTTGCTCTAGTGCTTCACTTATATCTTTTTAGAGCATGATAGTGGTTTTATTTTGAAGAAATAGATGAACTCTCATGTTTCGCTTATATTATTTTGAGAGTCTTTTAGAACATCAGGGTATTTGCTATGGTTATAAAATTGGTCCTAATATGGTGGGCATCCAAGTTGGGTATAATAAAAACTTTCATATGAAGTGCATTGAATACTATGAGAAGTTTGATTCTTTATGATAGTTTTGAGACATGAGGATGGTGATATTAGAGTCATGCTAGTTGAGTAATTGTGAACTTGAGAAATACTTGTGTTGAGTTTGCAAGTCCCGTAGCATGCACGTATGGTAACCGTTCTGTAACAAATTTGAAGCATGTGGTATTTCTTTGATTGTCATCCTTTGTGTGGAGGTCGGGATCGCGCGATGGTTAACTCCTACCAACCCTTCCCCTAGGAGCACGCGTGTAGTGCTTGGTTTTGATGACTTGTAGATTTTTGCAATAAGTATGTGAGTTCTTTATGACTAATGATGAGTCCATGGATTATACGCACTCTCACCTTTCCATCATTGCTAGCCTCTTTGGTACCGTGCATTGCCCTTTCTCACCTTGAGAGTTGGTGCAAACTTCGCTGGTGCATCCAAACCCCGTGATACGATACACTCTATCACACATAAACCTCCTTATATCTTCCTCAAAATAGCCACCATACCTACCTATTATGGCATTTCCATAGCCATTCCGAGATATATTGCCATGCAACTTTCCACCATTTCATTTATTATCACACATTTCATCATTGTCATATTGGCTTGCATGATCATGTAGTTGACATCGTATTTTTGGCAAAGCCACCATGCATAATCTTTCATACATGTCACTCTTGATTCATTGCCCATCCCGGTACACTGTCGGAGGCACTCATATAGAGTCATATTTTGTTCTAGTATCGAGTTGTAATCTATGAGTTGTAAATAAATAGAAGTGTGATGATCATCATTGTTAGAGCATTGTCCCTCCAAATAAAAAAAGGGGAAAGGCCAAATAAAAAAAGAGAAAGGCCAAAAAAGGAAGGCCCAAAAAAATAAAAAAAATAAAAAGGGGAACAATGTTACTATCCTTTTTCCACACTTGTGCTTCAAAGTAGCACCATGACCTTTATGATAGGGAGTCTCTTATTTTGTCACTTCCATATACTAGTGGGAATTTTTCATTATAGAACTTGGCTTGTATATTCCAACAATGGGCTTCCTCAAATGCCCTAGGTCTTCATGATCAAGCAAGTTGGATGCACACCCACTTAGTTTCTTTTGTTGAGCTTTCATACATTTATAGCTCTAGTGCATCCGTTGCATGGCAATCCCTACTCCTTGCATTGACATCAATTGATGGGCATCTCCCTAGCCCATTGATTAGCCGCGTCAATGTGAGACTTTCTCCTTTTTTGTCTTCTCCACACAACCCCCATCATCACACTCTATTCCACCTATAGTGCTATATCCATGGCTCACGCTCATGTATTGTGTGAAAGTTGAAAAAGTTTGAAAAGGCTAAAGCATGAAACAATTGCTTGGCTGAAACCGAGGTTGTGCATGATTTGGACATTTTGTGTGATGAAGATGGAGCATAGCCAAACTATATGATTTTGTAGGGATGAACTTTTTTTGGCATGCTATTTTGAGAAGACATAATTGCTTTGTTAGTATGCTTGAAGTATTATTATCAATATTAAACTTTTGTCTTGAATCTAATGGATCTGAATATTCTTGCCACAATAGAGAAGATTACATTGACAAATATGTTAGGTAGCATTCCACATCAAAAATTCTGTTTTTATCATTTACCTACTCGAGGACGAGCAGGAATTAAGCTTGGGGATGCTTGATACGTCTCCAACGTATCTATAATTTTTGATTGTTCCATGCTATTATATTATCTGTTTTGGATGTTTAACAAGCTTTACTATACACTTTTATATCATTTTTTGGGACTAACCTATTAACCGGAGGCCCAACCCAAATTGTGTTTTTTTGCCTATTTCAGTGTTTCGAAGAAAAGGAATATCAAACGGAATCCAAATGGAATGAAACCTTCGGGAGAGTTATTTTTGGAACAAACGCAATCTAGGAGACTTGGAGTAGACATCAGGGAAGCTTCGAGGTGGCCACGAGGGTCCAGGGCACGCCCTACCCCCTGAGCGTGCCCCCACCCTCGTGGGCCCCTCGTGGCTCCCCCGACCGACTTCCTTCGCCTATATATACCTACGTACCCCAAAAACATCCAAGACCACAATCGGTCGGGAGTTCCACCGCTGCAAGCCTCTGTAGCCACCAAAAACCAATCGGGACCCTGTTCCGGCACTCTGCCGGAGGGGGGATCCCTCACCGGTGGCCATCTTCATCATCCCGACGCTCTCCATGACGAGGAGGGAGTAGTTCACCCTCGGGGCTGAGGGTATGTACTAGTAGCTATGTGTTTGATCTCTCTCTCTCTCTCTCTCTCGTGTTCTTGATTTGGCACAATCTTGATGTATCGTGAGCTTTGCTATTATAGTTGGATCTTATGATGTTTCTTCCCCTCTACTCTCTTGTAATGGATTGAGTTTTCCCTTTGAAGTTATCTTATCGGATTGAGTCTTTAAGGATTTGAGAACACTTGATGTATGTCTTGCATGTGCTTATCTGTGGTGACAATGGGATATTCACGTGATCTACTTGATGTATGCTTTGGTGATCAACTTGTGGGTTCAGTGACCTTGTGAACTTATGCATAGGGGTTGGCACATGTTTTCGTCTTGACTCTCTGGTAGAAACATTGGGGCACTCTTTGAAGTACTTTGAATAGATGAATCTGAGATTGTGTGATGCATATCGTATAATCATGCCCACGGATACTTGAGGTGACATTGGAGTATCTAGGTTGCATTAGGGTTTTGGTTGATTTGTGTCTTAAGGTGTTATTCTAGTACGAACTCTTTGCTAGATTGAACGGAAAGAATAGCTTCGTGTTATTTTACTACGGACTCTTGAATAGATCAATCAGAAAGGATAACTTTGAGGTGGTTTCGTACCCTACAATAATCTCTTCGTTTGTTCTCCGCTATTAGTGACTTTGGAGTGACTCTTTGTTGCATGTTGAGGGATAGTTATATCATCCAATTATGTTATTATTGTTGAGAGAACTTGCACTGGTGAAAGTATGAACCCTAGGCCTTGTTACCTAGCATTGCAATACCGTTTACGTTCACTTTTATCGCTTTCTACCTTGTTGTTTTTATATTTTCAGATTACAAAAACCTATATCTACCATCCATATTGCACTTGTATCACCATCTCTTCGCCGAACTAGTGCACCTATACAATTTACCATTGTATTGGGTGTGTTGGGGACACAGGAGACTCTTTGTTATTTGGTTGCAGGGTTTCTTGAGAGAGACCATCTTCATCCTACGCCTCCCACGAATTGATAAACCTTAGGTCATCCACTTGAGGGAAATTTGCTACTGTCCTACAAACCTCTGCACTTGGAGGCCCAACAACGTCTACAAGAAGAAGGTTGTGTAGTAGACATCAAGCACTTTTCTGGCGCCGTTGCAGGGGAGGTGAGTGCTTGAAGGTATATCTTTAGATCTTGCAATCGAATCTTTTTGTTTCTTGTTTTATCATTAGTTTAGTCTATAAAAGAAAATTACAAAAAAATGGAATTAAGTTTGCCATACGCTTCATCTTTTTAATATCTTTCGTGAGAATGATGGAAAGGAAAATTGTGCTCGAGTGCTAGAAGAAGAAGTCTATAAAATGTTTGGCACTAAATCTTTGAATGATGAGCATCATTGCAATGTTGTTAGTATGAACTCTTTGAATATCCATAGTACTAAGGATGATTGCACTAGTCATGATGAAAATATCTCTTATAAGCATGTCAACTTTTGTGGAGTGCATAGAGTCTGCAAGTACACACCAAATAGGGAAGATAGATTTTGCAAGAGGCATAAGTATTTAGAAACTAAATGGTTGCAAGAAAGGCTAGATGTTTGTGCTGAAAATTTAAAATTTCTTTGCCATCCTTGTGAACTTTGCGATGAACGTGATCATTTAAATCCCCAATGCAAACTGTTTCATGATCGTATGGTGTCCAAAAATTGTGATGACTTGATTTCCCTTGCACATCATAATGAACTTAGTTTGCTTTTGGGTTATGAAGAAATAAAACGTCTAACTAAAGATATGCCAGAATTTGTCCTTGATAAAGTTCTTGATTTTGATCTAGAAGAAATTTTTATGCATTGTGCGGTGAATTGCATTGAAAATCCTTATATTGCCAATTACATAAAGAAAAGAAAGCAAATAGAAGATGAAGAGAATACTAATGAAAGGGAAGAGACTTCCCAATATCCTCCTATTATTTCTTATGATGAATCAGGTAATTAGGAGGAGCTTTCTATTCAACAAATCTCATTAATAAGGAGCTCAAAAAAGAGGGTTAAACCCACACATGATGTGAATAAGAAAAAGAAAAGACAGAGAAGCAAAGGTAGAAAAGTATCCCTCCCAAATGATGTTGCTCTTATTACTCATTGTGATGATGATAATTGCTATACTATTGGTGCTATCCATACTATTAATGATGAGAGTGATTATGCTTATGATAGGAAAAGGCCCAAGCTTGGGGATGCTATGTTTGATGAGAATGACATGTTTGAGAATATATTTGCTGCAATTAATGTTTGTCCCAATCTTGGGGATGCTACGTTTAATGAATATGATATTTTTAGCCTCCCAAGTTTCGATGAGCAAATTTATTATGATGATAGCATGCCTCATATTTATGGAAGTGGGTTTGGAAGAGTGTCAACTTTAGGAAGTAATGATCCCACTATTTTGGAGGGTGTTGAATCTTATAATATTTATGAAAGTGGATTTGGAGAGGTCATGACTTTATTTAGTGATGAATCCACTATTTTGGAAGAGGTTTCAATTGATTATGATGAGAACAAAGTTGCTACTTATGATGATTATTGTGATGAAACTTATGGTATAAAAAGTAGTGATGATTACATTTGTAAAACTTGTCATGATTATGATTACCCTTTTTCTGAACATCACTCTTTTAATATGGAAACAATTTATAGTATTCGAGTCTCTTATGATACTCCCACTATTCCGAATAAGAAGAATTTTGCTTATGTGGAGAGTAGTAAATTTTCTATGCAAGTAGATCATGAAAAGAATGCTTTAGGTGATAGTTATATTGTTGAGTTGATTCAAGATTCTACTGAAAATTATTATGAGAGAGGATCATATGCTTCTACATATTGCAATAATATCAAGTTTCCTCTCTATGAGCTTAAATTTTTGAAGTTATGCTTGTTTAGCCCTCTATGCTAGTTGATTATTGTTCCCATAAGTTGTTTGCTCACAAAATCCCTATGCATAGGAAGTGGGTTAGACTTAAATGTGTTAGTAATATTCTTCATGATGCTCTCTTTATGTATCAATTCTTATCTTTTATGCAAGCATCTTTGAAATCATCATGCCTAGCTAGGGGCGTTAAACGTTAGCGCTTGTTGGGAGACAACCCAATATTTACGCTCTCTGTTTTTGTGTGTACACATGATAATGCTACTGTAGTAATCATGTTTTATAGCTTTTGTTTCAATAAAGTGCCAAGTAAGACCTTTATGATAGCTTACGGTGATAGTTGTGTTGATCCTGCTGAAAATCAGAAACTTTTGCGTCCAGTAAATTAGTTTTGATAATTCACAGAAACATGATTTTTATACGATTCTTTTTGAAATGGATTGGTACACAAATTTCTCAAGTTTTCCTAATTTGTTATGATTTTTGGGGTTACAGAAGTATTCGAGAGTTACATATTACTACAGACTGTTCTGTTTTTGACAGATTCTGTTTTCTATGTGTTGTTTGCTTATTTTGATGAATCTATGAGTAGTATCGGAGGGTATGAACCATAAAGAAGTTGGAATACTGTAGATATTACACCAATGTGAATTTAGAATGAGTTCAAAATAGTACCTAAGTGGTGATTATTTTCTTATACTAACGGAGCTTACGAGTTTTCTGTTGAGTTTTGTGTTGTGAAGTTTTCAAGTTTTGGGTAAAGATTCGATTGACTATGGAATAAGGAGTGGCAAGAGCCTAAGCTTGGGGATGCCCAAGGCACCCCAAGGTAATATTCAAGGACAACCAAGAGCCTAAGCTTGGGGATGCCCCGGAAGGCATCCCCTCTTTCGTCTTCGTTCATCGGTAACTTTACTTGGAGCTATATTTTTATTCACCACATGATATGTGTTTTGCTTGGAGCGTCATTTTATTTTCTTTTGTTTTGCTTGCTGTTTGAATAAAATACCAAGATCTGAAATTTTTAAATGTTAGAGAGTCTTCACATAGTTGCATAATTATTCAACTACTCATTGATCTTCACTTATATCTTTCAGAGTAGTTTGTCATTTGCTCTAGTGCTTCACTTATATCTTTTTAGAGCATGATAGTGGTTTTATTTTGAAGAAATAGATGAACTCTCATGTTTCGCTTATATTATTTTGAGAGTCTTTTAGAACATCAGGGTATTTGCTATGGTTATAAAATTGGTCCTAATATGGTGGGCATCCAAGTTGGGTATAATAAAAACTTTCATATGAAGTGCATTGAATACTATGAGAAGTTTGGTTCTTTATGATTGTTTTGAGACATGAGGATGGTGATATTAGAGTCATGCTAGTTGAGTAATTGTGAACTTGAGAAATACTTGTGTTGAGTTTGCAAGTCCCGTAGCATGCACGTATGGTAACCGTTCTGTAACAAATTTGAAGCATGTGGTATTTCTTTGATTGTCATCCTTTGTGTGGAGGTCGGGATCGCGCGATGGTTAACTCCTACCAACCCTTCCCCTAGGAGCACGCGTGTAGTGCTTGGTTTTGATGACTTGTAGATTTTTGCAATAAGTATGTGAGTTCTTTGTGACTAATGATGAGTCCATGGATTATACGCACTCTCACCTTTCCATCATTGCTAGCCTCTTTGGTACCGTGCATTGCCCTCTCTCAATGAGAGTTGGTGCAAACTTCGCTGGTGCATCCAAACCCCGTGATACGATACACTCTATCACACATAAACCTCCTTATATCTTCCTCAAAATAGCCACCATACCTACCTATTATGGCATTTCCATAGCCATTCCGAGATATATTGCCATGCAACTTTCCACCATTTCATTTATTATCACACATTTCATCATTGTCATATTTCCTTGCATGATCGTGTAGTTGACATCGTATTTTTGGCAAAGCCACCATGCATAATCTTTCATACATGTCACTCTTGATTCATTGCCCATCCCGGTACATTGTCGGAGGCACTCATATAGAGTCATATTTTGTTCTAGTATCGAGTTGTAATCTATGAGTTGTAAATAAATAGAAGTGTGATGATCATCATTGTTAGAGCATTGTCCCTCCAAATAAAAAAAGGGGAAAGGCCAAATAAAAAAAGAGAAAGGCCAAAAAAGGAAGGCCCAAAAAAATAAAAAAGGGGAACAATGTTACTATCCTTTTTCCACACTTGTGCTTCAAAGTAGCACCATGACCTTTATGATAGGGAGTCTCTTATTTTGTCACTTTCATATACTAGTGGGAATTTTTCATTATAGAACTTGGCTTGTATATTCCAACAATGGGCTTCCTCAAATGCCCTAGGTCTTCATGATCAAGCAAGTTGGATGCACACCCACTTAGTTTCTTTTGTTGAGCTTTCATACATTTATAGCTCTAGTGCATCCGTTGCATGGCAATCCCTACTCCTTGCATTGACATCAATTGATGGGCATCTCCCTAGCCCATTGATTAGCCACGTCAATGTGAGACTTTCTCCTTTTTTGTCTTCTCCACACAACCCCCATCATCACACTCTATTCCACCTATAGTGCTATATCCATGGCTCACGCTCATGTATTGTGTGAAAGTTGAAAAAGTTTGAAAAGGCTAAAGCATGAAACAATTGCTTGGCTGAAACCGAGGTTGTGCATGATTTGGATATTTTGTGTGATGAAGATGGAGCACATCCAAACTAAATGATTTTGTAGGGATGAACTTTCTTTGGCATGCTATTTTGAGAAGACATAATTGCTTTGTTAGTATGCTTGAAGTATTATTATCAATATTAAACTTTTGTCTTGAATCTAATGGATCTGAATATTCTTGCCACAATAGAGAAGATTACATTGACAAATATGTTAGGTAGCATTCCACATCAAAAATTCTGTTTTTATCATTTACCTACTCGAGGACGAGCAGGAATTAAGCTTGGGGATGCTTGATACGTCTCCAACGTATCTATAATTTTTGATTGTTCCATGCTATTATATTATCTGTTTCGGATGTTTAACGGGCTTTACTATACGCTTTTATATCATTTTTTGGGACTAACCTATTAACTGGAGGCCCAACCCAAATTGTGTTTTTTTGCCTATTTCAGTGTTTCAAAGAAAAGGAATATCAAACGGAATCCAAATGGAATGAAACCTTCGGGAGAGTTATTTTTGGAACAAACGCAATCTAGGAGACTTGGAGTAGACATCAGGGAAGCTTCGAGGTGGCCACGAGGGTCCACGGCACGCCCTACCCCCTGGGTGCGCCCCCACCCTCGTGGACCCCTCGTGGCTCCCCTGACCGACTTCCTTCGCCTATATATACCTACGTACCCCGAAAACATCCGAGAGCACAATAGATCGGGAGTTGCGCCGCCGCAAGCCTCTGTAGCCACCAAAAACCAATTGGGACCCTGTTCCGGCACCCTGCCGGAGGGGGATCCCTCACCGGTGGACATCTTCATCATCCCAGCGCTCTCCATGACGAGGGGGGAGTAGTTCACCCTCGGGGCTGAGGGTATGTACTAGTAGCTATGTGTTTGATCTCTCTCTCTCTCTCTCTCTCGTGTTCTTGATTTGGCACGATCTTGATGTATCGGAAGCTGTGCTATTATAGTTGGATCTTATGATGTTTCTCCCCCTCTACTCTCTTGTAATGGATTGAGTTTTCCCTTTGAAGTTATCTTATCGGATTGAGTCTTTAAGGATTTGAGAACACTTGATGTATGTCTTGCATGTGCTTATCTGTGGTGACAATGGGATATTCACGTGATCTACTTGATGTATGCTTTGGTGATCAACTTGTGGGTTCAGTGACCTTGTGAACTTATGCATAGGGGTTGGCACACGTTTTCGTCTTGACTCTCTGGTAGAAACATTGGGGCACTCTTTGAAGTACTTTGAATAGATGAATCTGAGTTTGTGTGATGCATATCGTATAATCATGCCCACGGATACTTGAGGTGACATTGGAGTATCTAGGTGACATTAGGGTTTTGGTTGATTTGTGTCTTGAGGTGTTACTCTAGTATGAACTCTATGATGGATCGAACGGCAAGAATAGCTTCATGTTATTTTACTACAGACTCTTGAATAGATCGATCCGAAATGATAACTTTGAGGTGGTTTCATACCCTACAATAATATATTCGTATATTCTCCGCTATTAGTGACTTTGGAGTGACTCTTTGTTGCATGTTGAGGGATAGTTATATGATCCAATTATGTTATTATTGTTGAGAGAACTTGCACTAGTGAAAGTATGAACCCTAGGCCTTGTTTCCTAGCATTGCAATACCGTTTATGCTCACTTTTATCGCTTGCTACTTGCTGTTTTTATATTTTCAGATTACAAAAACCTATATCTACCATCCATACTGCACTTGTATCACCATCTCTTCGCCGAACTAGTGCACCTATACAATTTACCATTGTATTAGCTCTGTTGGGGACACAAGAGACTCTTTGTTATTTGGTTGCAGGGTTGCTTGAGAGAGACCATCTTCATCCTACGCCTCCCACGGATTGATAAACCTTAGGTCATCTACTTGAGGGAAATTTGCTACTATCCTACAAACCTCTGCACTTGGAGGCCCAACAACGTCTACAAGAAGAAGGTTGCGTAGTAGACATCAGAGAGCGATGAGTCGGACGACGAAGAGGAGGAAGCCGACTCACCGCCTCGCACCGAGCGCAGATCCAAACAGTTCCATGATCTAGCGGGCAGCGTGGCAAGACTGCAGCTCCGAGTGCACAATCGCATAAGCGCACTCGGACTTCGACTCCGGAGCCGTCGGAGAAGGTCGCCAAGCAGACCAAGGTTGCCCCATCGAAGTCTCGGAAGACCCTGCCCAAAATCAAGATGGACGTTCCCATTGCTTCTGCGTGAGTGTTCTGCCTTTCTGTGTTCTCTTATTTGCTCGTACTCTTGCTCTGATCGAGTGGATTGTGAACTTTTCAGTGATGCAACTTCCGGGACCTCTATGGAAATTGACAAGGCTCCGAGTGATGAGGAGACTGATGACGTAGCTACTTCCAAAGCCGGTATGATCTTGCAACCTTGGACTTGCTTTGACGACTGGATTATTGGTCGATTGAACCCTTATGGTTGCTTTTTGTTGTAGTTCTGTGCGACGTCATTGAGCTTCCGAACGATGAGGAAGAAGTGCCTCGGAAAGACACGAGAAGGAAGGGCAGGGCTTCAAGCAGGAGGACGACCGATGGTCAGGTGCCTCAGTCGACCTCGACACCAACGAAGGTGGTCCAGCGATCCGGAGATCTAGCTCGGGCCAATGTTACCTTTGCCAATCCACTATTGACTGATCGTCCTTCGACGTCGACTACTCAGGTCTCCGCCGGATCCGCTCAACTCCATGCTTCAGATCCTATGATCGCTCCAACTGTATTGCCGTCATCGCTCTTTGATGCATAACACACTCCAGACGACCCGCCGAGTGCCGCCAGGGAGGCCCTCCTCCAGGCAAACCTTGTGATGGAGTAGATGAAGATGGTGCACGAGGCCAGTCAGGTTGCCTACAATGCCAGCACTGCTCTGCAGGTCAATGTCAAGGTTAGTTGGTTTCCGACCGGTCCTTCGACTAGTGGTAGTTGCGACTAGGGATGGCAGTGGGTAGGGTATGGGTGGGTATGACCTTCTTCTACCCAAACCCATACCCATAGAAACCTTCTATACCCACCCACTTCAATACCCATGGGTATATATTTATACCCATGCCCATACCCATTGGGTATCCTATACCCAATGGGTATCCAATGGGTACAATGTATAGCATTTAGTTTTTTTAAAGGTAGATAGATAAGTCTAAAATTCAAGTGATGACGGACAAGCAGCATAGCACTAATGCAGCCTCCTTCAGCGGGAAGCCTCTTGGAGGAATCAAGTGAGTATGAGCAATAGCTGGTGGAAACCCGGTGCAATGGGAGCCAATGGTGGGAATCGGGGATCGAGAGATTATTAGGAGTCTGGTGAGGATAAGTCGAGATTTTATTGTTTTGAGGAGACGCGTAGGACGTAGGAGGAGTGCCGAGCATTTACCTATGGGCCTATGAGCTATAGCCAATTTAGGGAGTACGAGATTTAGGGTTGGGCCATAGGAGTTGGATGTTGACCCCACATGTCATAGGAGTTATTTTCATTTATTAACTATATGTGGGTATCCATTGGGTTACCCATGGGTGTATTTTCATACCCATGCCCTACCCATATATTTTGCGGGTATGGATACCCATTACCCATGGGTAAAAAATATCTCAAACTCTTACCCATGCCCACTATTTTCGGGTAGGGTACCCGCGGGTACCCATACCCATGGGCAAAACTACCATCCCTAGTTGCGACTATTGCTTCATTGTCTGTGAGGTGTCCTTGGATGAGCGTTTTGGAACCTTTTATGTGCATCTATCATGGGTCTGCATTTCGCATCCAATCACCCACTGGGTGTTCTGACTTAGCGTTGAATAGTTCTTCCACTAGAGTCGACTAGGTTGAGTCGAGTGTTTTTCTGAACTAGTGGGGGCACGCAGAGTGCACCCAGCAGGTGTCGTCCCTGATGAGGGAGTCCTTGATTAGGGGGTCCTCAGACAGCCGGACTATATGCTTTGGCCGGACTGTTGGACTATGAAGATACAATATTGAAGACTTTGTCCCATGTCCAGGTGGGACTCTCCTTTGCGTGGAAGGCAAGATTGGAAATTCGGATATGTAGATCTCCTTCTCCGTAACCGACTCTGTGTAACCCTAGCCCCCTCCGGTGTCTATATAAACCAAGGGTTTAGTCCGTAGGACAACGGCAATCATAATCATAGGCTAGCTTCTAGGGTTTAGCCTCTATGATCTCGTGGTAGATCAACTCTTGTAATACTCATATCATCAAGATCAATCAAGTAGGGAGTAGGGTATTACCTCCATCGAGAGGGCCCGAACCTGGGTAAAAATTGTGTCCCCCACCTCCTGTTACCATTAGCCTTAGACGCACAGTTTGGGACCCCCTACCCGAGATCCGCCGGTTTTGACACCGACATTGGTGCTTTCATTGAGAGTTCCACTGTGTTGTCACGATAAGGCTTGATGGCTCCTTCAATCATCTGCAACAATGCGATCCAGGGCAAGGTTTTCCTCCCCGGACAGATCTTCGTATTCGGCGGCTTCGCACTGCGGGCCAACTTGCTTGGTCATCTGGAGCAGATCGACAGCTACGCCCCTGGCCATCAGGTCAGGTTTGGAAGCCTGAACTACATCACCGACATCCGCGGAGACTTGATCTTTGATGGATTTGAGCCCATGACAGGTGTGCCGAATAGTCACGAGGGGCATGACCTGGATATGCCATTGGACGATGTTCGGAAGATCACACCTGCGGCTGCCCCGACTCTTAATTCGGAGCAGATCGTGCCATCCAAGGACGGGTGGATAGACCCCGCCACGGAGGCCGCACACTCAGCGGCGTTAGAGCCGAACACAGACTTCGCCTCCAATGAGGTCTGTGTCATTGGACCCTCGGACCCGTCTCCGGCCATAGGCTCCGAACCGCATGCATTTGTGCCTATCGAATCTGATTGGGCACCGATCATGGAGTTTACCTCCGCGGATATCTTTCAGCACTCGCCCTTGGGCGATGTGCTAAATTCATTAAAGTCTCTCTCCTTGTCAGGAGGCTCTTGGCCGAACTATGTCCGGCGGGAAGTGGACGGCGAAGAAATTTGTTCCCCACCCACCACCCACTTAATAGCCACTGTCGACGACTTAACCGACATGCTTGATTTCGATTCCGATGACATTGACGGTATGGACGACGATGCAGGAGAAGAACAGGAACCACCTCCCACAGGGCGTGGGACAGCCACCTCATCATATTGTATATATATGGTGGACACACCCCAAGAAAACAATGGTGAGGAACGGAAGGATGCAACTGAGGATAATCCTCTTGAGAAGCAACCAAAGCGACGACGTCGGCGCCGCTCTAAATCCCGCCACAGTAAAAACAGCGATAACAGCGCAAGAAAAAATAACACCCTGGTCGACTCCAGAGGCACGATGATCCCATGGACCCAGCGATGGAGCAGGATGAGCCAAGGGACGGCGAACATAGTCTGGAGCCATTGTCTGATCATAGCGATGGCGGAGATAAAACTCATAAACCTGTCTCCAGAGAAGAGAATAGTCCGGACGACGATGCACTCATCATCCCGGAAAGGCAACTGGAACAAGAGAACCTCCAAAGAAGGCTTATCACCACCGTGAGAAGCTTGAAGAAGCAGAAGCAAATGCTTAAGGCCGCGCAGGATACGCTCAACCGCAGATGGAACAAAGTGCTCGACACTGAAGAAAAATACGGTGGTGATCACCACACAAAGAGTTACCCAAAGCGCAAGCTGCTGCCCGAATTCAACGACGAGGCCATAGAGCCCATTCCGCCGAAAAATAATATGGCCGATCCACCGGATCGACCACCCCGTGGCCGCGATAGGGCGGCTAATGACGCCGCACACAAGTCAGCACATGATTTACGTGAGCACCTGGACAAAAAAGCTGGTATGGCCAGGTCCATCTATGGATCTAGGAAGCGTGCTCCGGCGCAGGATCACAACCACCAAAACGATCATACTGATTGAATACCAGCTCAGAATCAACATCGAACACAACAACCGTCGACAGCATGCCATGACACATCCAAATACAGGGGTGCCGCACACCCCCTGTGCTTCACCGATGAGGTGCTGGATCATGAATTTCCAGAAGGATTTAAACCCGTGAATATAGAGGCATACGACGGAACAACAGACCCTGGGGTCTGGATTGAGGACTTTATCCTTCACATCCACATGGCTCGCGGAGATGATCTCCACGCCATTAAATACCTGCCCCTCAAGTTGAAAGGACCAGCTCGGCATTGGTTGAAAAGCCTCCCCGAAAACTCAATTGGAAGTTGGGAAGAACTTGAGGATGCTTTCAGGGCCAATTTTCAAGGGACCTATGTTCGACCTCCGGACGCAGACGATTTAAATCACATAATCCAACAACCCGGAGAGTCAGCCCATAAGCTTTGGAACAGATTTCTTACTAAGAAGAATCAAATCATCGACTGCCCTGATGCCGAAGCCCTAGCGGCTTTCAAACACAGTGTCCGGGACGAATGGCTCGCCAGACACCTCGGCTAGGAAAAGCCGAGGACAATGGCAGCCCTAACAAGCCTTATGACCCGCTTTTGCGTGGGCGAGGACAGTTGGTTGGCCCGCAGCGGCACCAGTGACCCAGGCACTTCCAAAATCAGGGACGATAACGGGAAGCCGCGACGCAATAAAAACAAGCATCGAAACAATGAAGACAGCCCAGATAACATGGCAGTCAACACCGGATTCAGGGGTTCTTGACCCGGTCAACAGAAAAAGCCATTTAAAGGCAGCATAGATGGACCGTCCAGCCTAAACAAGATTCTAGACAGATTATGTCAGATTCATGGCACCCCCAAAAAACCCGCAAATCACACCAACAGAGAATGCTGGGTCTTCAAGCATGCCAGCAAATTAAACGCCGAACACAAGGGGAGGGAGACGCCAAGTGAAGACGAGGATGAGCCTCGCCAGCCGAACACTAGGGGACAGAAAAAATTTCCACGAGAGGTCAAAACAGTGAACATGATTTACGCAACTCATATACCAAAGAGGAGGCGCAAGTGCGCACTCCGAGACGTATACGCTGTAGAGCCCGTCGCCCCCAAGTTCAACCCTTGGTCGGCCTGCCCGATCACTTTTGATCGCAGGGATCATCCGACCAGTATCTGGCACGGAGGATCGGCTGCCTTGGTGCTCGACCCAATAATTAACAGATACCATCTCACCCTAGTCCTTATGGACGGCGGAGGTAGTCTTAATCTGATATATCAGGACACTGTCCGCAATATGGGGATAGACCCATCAAGAATCAGCCAAAGCAATACTACCTTTAAAGGAGTAATACCAGGCGTAGAGGCCCGCTGCATGGGCTCTCTAGTACTAGAGGTTGTATTTGGTTCGCTCGACAACTTCCGAAGCAAAGAACTAATCTTCGACATCGCTCCATTCCAAAGCGGCTACCGTGCACTACTCGGAAGAATGGCCTTCGCTCGTTTCAACGCAGTTCCGCATTAAGCTTATCTTAAACTTAAGATGCCCGGTTCATGTGGCGTCATCACAGTTAGCAGAAATACAGAGCGTTCCTTACGTGCAGAAGAATATGTGGCGGCTCTAGCAGCCGAACCACTGAACAGCCTCCCCAACCCGAATAAATGATCGGTCGTCAAGACCACGGACACGGCTAGACGCGTCCGGCGCACCACTAGTTGCAGCTGCCCGGATGAACCTGAGCTTGGTCGACGTGGTACTATGGGCTGCCCGCATATAAAAGGGTCCATAGTTCGGTTCGACCCTACTAATATACAATAGATTGAATTCTCATGGTTCATTAAGAATAACCAACTTTTCGCACGAAGTCTTTCACTTGGGTTTTCCTTTTTACAGATGATCATCGTGCTACACCCTTCCAGGATACGGCACAACGGAGACAAAGGCGCAGACATGTAGTAGGGCCCTGCTCAAAGGTTTCTTTTTAGATTAAGACCCTGTGTAAACCTTTTTTAATGTCTCTTGTTGCTTGACACCCTCTGGGTACTTAACACAACCGAGAGGGATACTGGCATTATTGGCATTTCGTCACGCCAGATTAATGCATGTACCTGGAAATTCAGGGCTCATTATCGAGGGAGGTACTCAACCCAGTATATTTTATAAAGTCCGAATACCTTAGGGAGTGTTCGGCGTCGCGAGTTTGGCCTTATATGCATCAGCTCCGAATCATGTCTTTGGTCAATAGTTGGGTTTTCCCGGCTCCCGTGTTTTGCTACCTTACATTCCGCTCTATTGGCTAAGGTGGCACCGGGAGAACTACTGCGATTGTGCCCTAGTTCACCTGGATGAGCACCTCAGTAGAGAAAGCCGAAAACAGATTGTCATGATAAAGCGAGAGACTGGTCAACCACTCGATAACTCAGCGGAATCTTCACGATTCCTCCGCATTAACGAAGGACCGGTTTCCCGGTCAAGTATGTACGCACCTTATTTGGATGACCGTGGAAGTACCAGGGGCTATATAGTAGCCCCACTGTCAAACTCCTATGGCTAAGTGAAAGTGTTAAAGCAATATAGTCCGATTGCCTTGTTCGCCGTGCTATCACCTCCTCAAACGGACCAAGACGTTGGATAAAGTGTGACTACGCACTTTACCGAACACCCCCGCATTATATGCGTGGGGGCTGAAGCCGACGACTGCAAACTTTCAGGTTATATACATATATACATAAACGGCCGCACAGCAGGCACTATAGTACTTTATGGGCAAAAGTATAAATACAACCTTTATAATCAAAATATCATTGTTTTTACAATCTAGATACATGTCACTGGAACATGGTACTCTTTGAGCATCGAGCCTCTATTAAATGGGCACCTTCTAGGACTTCTTCAAAATAGTGCTCGGGCGAGTTCTGACCACCGGGCAGACCCCTGGTTGCAACAACGGTGGCCTCCATCTCCGCCCAGTATGTTTTAACACGGGCAAGAGCCATCCGCGCACCCTCTATGCACGCCGACCTCTTGATAGCGTCAATATGCGACACAGCTTGAAGAAATCGTTGCACTAAACCAAAATAACTACCCGGACTTGGTTCCTTCGGCCAAAGATGATCCACGACAGACCTCATGGCAAGCCCGGACAACCTATGGAGCTCGGCCCATTCGACCATTTGCTCACTCAACAGCAGCGGATGCCTTGGATTACTGAACTGCGACCAGAACAATCTTTTCACCTGATGATCTTTCTGATCTTTGAAATACTCTATCGTGTCAGTAGTACTATTTGCTAAATCCAGGTATGTGTCTGCCGAACTCCATAATTGATCAAGGGGGGCATACTTCGGATCGCCGAACTTTGTCCGCAATAAGAAGGGCTTCCTAGCCGCGATATCTCCGGCTTGACGAAGCTCCTCCCGCATTGCTCTGATTTCAGAGCGCGTCTCCTTAGCTGCCTCCAAGGCCTTCTTCAGGTCGACCATCTTCGCTTGGCTTTCCCTTTCAAGGAGCTCATAGCGATTGGCGACATTCTGCAGATCAACAACCATTTTGGCTATTTTCTCTTCGCTCTGGCGATGAGCAGCCTGTTTGGCTTTAACTCTTTGGCCGCCTTTAGGGCGGCCGCATCACTTCTCGTGGCTTGTTCCTTGGCTCGGGCAAGTTCCGCCTGAAGGGTCTCCACGGTGGCAGCTCCATCTGCAGTCAAAGCATATTATAGATACTAGCATCATGCTCCTCTTAATATTTGCTGACCACCGGAATGTACATACCCTGTGCCTCGTCAAGCCGCTTGTTCACAAGCGTGATGTCGGCATCTGCCACGTCAAGCTGCTGCCTCAATTCGGCAAAATCAGCAGTCCTGTCAGCCGCCGGACCCTCAGCCGCCTGCACATGAAAGCAGCGTGATCATTACCTGGGACGATGATCCTTTGTTTGTCGCCTCTGGACGGCAACCAGAGTCTCAGGGGCTACTATCTATACAGAACACACCTAGCATGTGCGGTACAGTCAAATATATCTATATTACTTTGCGTACCTCAAGGCCTCTTAACAGGCTTGTAAAAACCTCATTCAACCCGCTTTTGGTGGATGAGATCCTCTCAACCACCGTACCCATTAAGGTACGATGTGCCTCTGAGATAGCTGCTTGCTCCAGAAGATCCATCAATGTGTCCGGTTTTATACCGGACAGGACCGGGCTCTTTTTGTTGCCCTCCTTAGGAGCCGAATACTCCGGACTTCGGGTGGCCGAAGAGTTACCTTCTGGACTTTGCAGATCAGGAGAAATTCTCCGCGACGACACCTCAAGGCCGTACGCCCCATGAGGCGGAGAGGCAGGAGGAGGCGTTTCTCTCTCCATCATCTCCGGAAGAAGATCCCTCGAAGACGAACTTTGTCGAGAAGGGCTACGAGCCGGACTGCAAAATATATGTCTCGGTTATTGTTCTCAGATATAAAGCAGGATATATTTACCAAAGTGCTTTGGTTCACTTACAGCTCGGTTGATGGATGGCCCCCTTGCGGGCGCTGAGCGGTAAGAACGCCCTCCAGGGCAGGGCCCCTGGCGAAGGTTTCTGCCCTTGTTTGGAAGCCTCTGCATCCAAATCTTCAGGAGTGCTCCTTTTCTTCCCATGGGGAGAAGGGATTCTAGATTCACCTCCCTGAACATCCTCCTCCGCGGAGGCACTAATTCCCCCAGTTTGGATGTGTAATGTATGAAGCCCGCCTTCGGCTTCTTTTTTCCTCCCCTCATCTTCTCCTGATGGTGCTTGATACGGCGCATGAGCCAGCATCCTGGTTAGAACAGTATCTGGCGAGCCTTCGGGAAGAGGGGCCGAACACCTGATCCTCTCTGCCTTCCTTATCCAGTCCTGGCAGAGGGATATTTTTCAGAATGATGTTGTGACAAATGTAAAGACATCATGTTCGGTCGCGGAATTACTTACTTGGGTATCTGGACGGTTGCAATTGAGACCCGCATCCTCGGTGGTGTCTGGACACTTTATTCATGATCCGAAGAATAATCCATACATCCCTTCGAGCGTCACACCGAAGAAGTGCTTAATAGTTCGCGGTCCTTCCGGGTTGAACTCCCACATATGGAGAGATCAGCGTTGGCATGGCAGGACCCGACGAACTAGCATTACTTGCATCACTTTGACGAGACTGACATCCCTCTTAAGGAGATCTCGAATGCGGCTTTGCAATGTCGGCACGTCATTTACTGGCCCCTAGTCCAGACCTTTGTTGACCTATGATGCCAGTTGGGGCGGAGGGCCCGGGCGGAAGGCTGGGGCGGCCGCTCGCTTTGTACCTCGGGGTGCTGTGATGTAGAACCACTCCCATTGCCATAAGCCGGACACCTCCGGGAAGGAGCCCTTTGGCCATAGGGCGTCGGCACCTTTGCTTATTATAGCACCTCCGCAGTCCACGTGTCGCCTGTCGATCATCTTCGGCTTCACATTGAAGGTCTTGAGCCACAAGCCGAAGTGTGGGGTAACACGGAGGAATGCCTCACACACGACGATAAACGATGATATGTGAAGGATGGAATCTGGAGCTAGATCATGAAAATCTAGCCTATAATAGAACATGAGCCCTCTTACGAAGGGATCCAGACTAAAGCCAAGCCCTCGAAGGAAGTGGGAAATAAATACGACACTCTCGTTGGGTTCGGGAGTGGGGATAACCTTCCTGGAGCAGGTAGCCTGTGGGGGATTTTGGCGGTCAGATACCTAGCCTCCCTAAGTTGCTTGCTGTCCTCCTCTGTGACAGAAGAGGCCATCCACCGACCTTGAAGGTTGGATCCGGACATGATTGAAGGTCCGAAGCGCTTAGCCTAAACCTTGGGTGTTGGAACTCGAGGTAGGGGAAGGGAATGATTTGGCGTGGAAAGAAAAGGATGGGTCTGGACCTCTTTATAAAGAGGGTGAATATCAAGCGTCCTCTGTGTGGCCGTTTGGAACTTGCCTAAAACTGAGGAGTCATATTAATAGCACG
Source organism: Triticum aestivum (assembly GCF_018294505.1). Taxonomy (NCBI): domain Eukaryota; kingdom Viridiplantae; phylum Streptophyta; class Magnoliopsida; order Poales; family Poaceae; genus Triticum; species Triticum aestivum. Next base: position 405,244,803 of record NC_057795.1, read on the forward strand.
ATTGGGTTACCCACGCCCGTATTGATGAGAATCCCATGATAAGGGGGACATGATCTCTGCTTTGACAAGACGTGCCAATAAAACCGCCTCGCAATACGTGCGGTAGCAGGCTGGGAAAAAACGGTTCGTATAAAAACCGGGCCGCAGCATGATGCCATGCTATGAAAAGTTGTCAGCAGATTAGATTGGTGGAATATTGTACTCTCTACGGTGGTATGTGGAATTTATTTTGCAGAGCCGGACACGATCCTCGTGTTCAAAATCTTCTATGGAGTATTCGGAGAAGGAACCTGCCTTGCAATGCCGAAGACAATCTACGCGCTGGACTCATCGTCATTGAAGCCTAGTTCAGGGGCTACCAAGGGAGTCCTGGATTAGGGGGTCCTCGGACAACCGGACTATATGCTTTGGTCGGACTGTTGGACTATGAAGATACAAGATTGAAGACTTCATCCCGTGTCCGGGTGGGACTCTCCTTTGCGTGGAAGGCAAGCTTGGCAATTTGGATATGTAGATCTCCTTCTCTGTAACCGACTCTGTGTAACCCTAGCCCCCTCTGGTGTCTATATAAACCGAGGGTTTAGTCCGTAGGACAATGACAATCATAATCATAGGCTAGCTTCTAGGGTTTAGCCTCTACAATCTCGTGGTAGATCAACTCTTGTAATACTCATATCATCAAGATCAATCAATCAGGAAGTAGGGTATTACCTCCATCGAGAGGGCCCGGACCTGGGTAAACATTGTGTCCCTCGCCTCCTGTTACCATTAGCCCTAGACGCACAGTTCGGGACACCCTACCCGAGATCCGCCGGTTTTGACACCGACACCGAGACCGTGGTTGACTACTGGAGTCAGCTGGGGTCTTAGAATCTCTTTTTTGTCATGCTAGGAAGACCATGCCGAGTGGAAAACCGGACCAGTGGGGGCACGCCAAGTGTACCCACTGGGTGTAGTCCCTGTGACTACTATCGAATGTTTGATTCGGTGGTAGTCTTAGAGCAATTTTCGCTGTGATTGACTTTTGTTCGTGTTGACTAACATATCTTATTTGCTGACCGCAGAAATCTTGTGATCTTGGAGATCAATTTGCTGAACTAGAGAAGAAGCAAATCAGCCTCGACTTCGATCTGGAACTGGCCAAGAAGAACCTCAAGAAGGCCCAGGAAGAAGCAACCACCATGGGAGGTAATAACTCGTCGACTGTCCTCCATATGAATTTTTTTCTTTTAGTCTCTTGAACCGAGTGACTCCATTCGAACAGATGTGCATAGTGAAAACCGTCAACTCCAAGCTTGTCTGAAGAATGTTATTTCTTTAGAGAAAATGTAGCAGGCTCTGGAGAAGAAGGATCAAGGCCTTGCCGCAGCTTAGAAGGAGGCGCGAGAGAAAATGACACTTGCTGACAAGAAGCTGACCTCATTCAACAAGTTGGAAGAGGAGAGCTCCAAGTTAAAGACTGTCGTTACTGAAGCCAACCAAGAGGTTGCGCGGCTGAAGAAGGACAAGGAAAGCTTGACTGACGAAGTTGGAAGTCTCAAGGCCAAGAAGGGTGAATTGGAGGCTTATTTGGGACAGCTTGCTGAGAAGCTGGTCTTGAAGCTTGAAGGTATTTCCTTTTGTTCAACTAATTTGTCGTTGTCGACCGACACGTCTCGTTAAACTGTCGACTCACCGCTTTTCCAACTATGCAGAACTTTGTCAAGACTTCGAAGCAGGGACTGGACGGGTCGAGACATGTCTTGACCCCATAAACTCTCCTGTCAAAGATGACGTTGCGATGAGTGTGCTGCGATTAGAATCTCGTCTGGACAGTGCTATGGATTATCTCACTCGTCTAAAGGTGGCAATGTCGCAGATCGATGCTAAACTCTGGCCTCAAGCGGAACTCCCAAAAGATCTCGAGTCTCTGATGACCCGACTGAACCAAATCCCCGGTCGAGTGCAGGAATGGAAGGAGTCTTCTGCTTGTTGTGGCGCCGATGTTGCTCTGTTGTTGGTCCGAGTCCACTGCAAGGATGTCAGAGAAGACAAGCTGGCAGCTCTCAAGGTTGCCAATACTAAGAAGCTCAGCTTCCAGTCCTTCATGGACACCTTCCTTGATGCCGCCACTCGCATCGCAGACAGCATCGACCTTGACAGCTTTGTCGATCTAGCAAGTCCTCCTCCTGCCGAGTGAACAAACATTATGCTCCATCTTTACTTGCCTCGGAATGCCGAGTGGTTATGTAACCGTTAAACTCTTTCAGGCTTGATGCCTAAGTACTTCTGCCCATTGCGGTTCTGAACTTTTGCGGGATTTATCTGAACTTGGTTTTCCTTGAATATGATGGCTTTGCCTTTATCGCTTTTGAATGTCTTTCGATCCTGAGTGAACTTGATCTTTTCACCTTTCGTCGAGTGGCTCTGACGATGTGTTCAATCGACACCTCGCCATCCTTGCAGATCGGGATGGAGAGTACATTGTACTTGTGACACAGCTCTGACGATGTGTTCAGTCGACACCTCGCTGTCCTTGCAGATCGAGATGGAGTGTACATTGTACTTGTGACGCAGCTCCAACGTTGTGTTTAGTCGACACCTCGTCATCCTTGCGGATCAAGATGGAGCGTACATTGTACTCGTGATGTAGCTCAGAGGATCTTTGTGACTTAGGCGAGTACGGGGTCGCAGCTAAGCTCCTGAGTGGGGGGATCGCTCTCCACTCGGAGTGTTTTTTACTTAGGCGAGTACAGGGTCGCGGCTAAGCCTCTGAGTGGGAGGGTTGCTCTCCACTCGGAGTGTTTTTAACTTAGGCAAGTACAAGGTAGCAGCTAAGCCCCCCAGTGGGTGGACTGCTCTCCACTCGGAGTGTTTTTTAACTTAGTGAGTACGGGGTCGCTGCTAAGCCTCCAAGTGGGAGGATTGCTCTCCTCTCGGAGTGTTTTTTAACTTAGCTGAGTCCGGGGTCGCAGCTAAGCCCCCGAGTGGGAGGATTGCTCTCCACTCGGAGTGTTTTTTAACTTAGGTGAACCAGGTTGGTGGCTAAGCCACCTAGTGGGAGGATTGCTCTCTTCTTAGAGTGTTTTTTAACTTAGGCGAGTACGGGGTCGTAGCTAAGACCCCCGAGTGGGAGGATTGCTCTCCACTCGAAGTGTTTTCTAACTTAGGTGAATCAGGTTCGCGGCTAAGCCCCAGAGTGGGAGTATTTCTCTCCACTAGGAGTGTTTTTTAACTTAGGCGAGTACGGGGTCACAGCTAAGCCCCCGAGTGGGAGGATTTCTCTCCACTCGGAGTGTTTTTTAACTTAGGCGAGTATGGGGTTGCAGCTAAGCCCCTGAGTGGGAGCATTGCTCTCCACTCGGAGTGTTTTTTAACTTAGACGAGTACGGGGTCGCAGCTAAGCCCCCGAGTGGGAGGATTGCTCTCCACTCGGAGTGTTTTTTAACTTAGACGAGTACGAGGTCGCAACTAAGCCCCTGAGTGGGAGGATTGCTCTCCACTCAGAGTGTTTTTTAACTTAGGTGAATCAGGTTCGCGACTAAGCCACCCACTGGGGGATTTGGATACAAATGATTACGGGAAATCAATCATTAAGATACTTCAAAAGTCTTGTCTTTGGTAAGCAAATTGAAGAACTTCTTATTACAACTCGTCGATCCGGGCGATTTCAGGTATAGAAAGGGCGAAGCAGCTCTGCGTTCCATGCGCGAGGCTCGTCCATATTCTTGGCTACGTTATAGATGTGGTACGCTCCATTGTGAAGCACCTTGGTGATGATGAAGGGATCTTCCCAGGCCGGAGCAAGCTTGTGAGGCCGTTTCTGATCCACTCGGAGCACAAGCTCTCCTTCCTGGAATGCTCGACCATTGACATTACGGGCATGGAATCGACGTAGATCTTACTGATAGATGGTCGACCGGATCAGAGCCATCTCGTGTTCCTCTTCCAGGAGATCAACTGCGTCTTCACGTGCCTTCTCAGCTTCAGCTTCTGAGAAGAGTTCCACCCGGGGAGCATTGTGCAGCAAGTCACTCGGAAGCACAGCCTCGGCGATGTACACCAGGAAGAAAGGGGTTCGGTCAGTTGACCGGTTCGACGTCATTCTCAGCCCCCATAGGACGGATGGTAACTCAGTCGCCCAAGCTCCAGCAGGGTGCTTGAGGTCATGCATCAGTCGGGGTTTTAACCCTTGAAGGATCAAAATATCCGCCCTTTCTGCTTGCCCATTCGACTGCAGGTGTGCAACGGACGCATAGTCGACCCGAGTGCCTTGGGACGCACAGAACGCCTTGAACTCATCAAAATCAAAATTGGAGCCATTATCTGTGATAATGCTGTGAGGAACTCCATGTCTGATATCAACTCCTTGATGAAACTGACGGCAGTGCTTGAGTCAAGGTTTTTGATGGGCTTGGCTTCGACCCACTTAGTGAACTTGTCGACTGCTATGAGCAAATGAGTGAAACCACTTCTGCCGGTCTTGAAGGGTCCAACCATATCCAACCCCCAGACTGCAAACGGCCAGACGAGTAGAATAGTCTTCAAGGCAAACGCAGGCTTGTGGGACATGTTGGAGTAGAACTGGCAACCTGCGCACTTGTCGACTATTTCTTTTGCCATCTCATTTGCCAGAGGCCAATAGAACCCCGCTCGGTATGCTTTGGCCACAATGGTCCGAGAGGACGCATGGTGACCACAGGTCCCCAAGAGGATATCGTTTAAGATCATTCGACCTTCTTCCGAGGTGATGCAGCGTTGAGCCACTCCTGTGACACTTTCTCTGTAAAGCTGTCCTTTTATCACGGTGAAAGGTTTCAATCGATGGACTATCTGATGAGCCTCATCCTCATCCTCTGGGAGCTCCTGCCTGAGAATGTATGCGATGTACGGTACCGTCCAATCGGGTGTGATCACCAAGAATTGCATGATTAAGTCGACCACAGCTAGAACCTCAATCTCAGTCGGGTCGGTTGAAATTATTGGTTGCGGGGCTCTTCCTTGAAGGGATCTTCTTGCACTGACGGGGTGTGGAGATGCTCCAAGAACACATTGCTGGGGATAGGCTTCCGAGTTGAACCTATCTTCGCCAGATCATCAGCGGCTTGATTCTTGATTCGGGGTATGTGGTGGAGCTCTAACCCCTCTAACTTCTTCTCTAGCTTTCTCACTGCATTGCAATAACCGGTCATTGCTGGACTCCTGATGCCCCATTCTTTCATTACTTGATTGACCACTAAGTCTGAGTCGCCGTGGACCATCAAGCGCCGGACGCTGAGTGAAATGGCCATACGCAACCCATACAATAGTGCCTCACATTCAGCTTCATTGTTTGAAGAATCAAATTGAATCTGGAGGACATAACTGAGCTTGTCTCCTCGTGAGGATACTAAAACCACTCCTGCACCAGATCCATTCAACATCTTGGATCCATCAAAGAACATGGTCCAATGTTCCAACTGAACCTGAGTCAGCTGCTGTTATTCTATCCAGTCTGCGAGGAAATCTGCAATTGCTTGAGACTTGGTGGCCTTCTTTGCCTCAAACTTGATATCTAAAGGAAGGAGTTCAATTTCCCATTTTGCCACTTGACCAGTTGCATCTCTGTTATTCAGAATTTCTGACAATGGAGCATCGCTGACGACTGAAACTGAGTGGTCAGAAAAGTAGTGTGCAACTTTCTTCGTGGTTAGGTAAATCTCGTAAACAAGCTTCTGATAATGAGGGTATCTCTTCTTGGACGGGGTCTAGACTTCTGAAATGTAATACACAGGGCGCTGAACTTTGAAGGCTTTGCCTTCTTCTTTCCGCTCGACCGTGAGCACTGTGCTAATAACCTGTCCAATGGCTGCGATGTAAAGCAGTAAGGGCTCCTTGCTAACTGGAGCGGCAATCACCGGCTGGGTGGAAAGTGGGGCTTTGAGCTCTTCAAACGCTGCTTCAGCTTCATCGTTCCACTCGAACTTGTCAGACTTCTTCATTAGTCGGTAAAGAGGCAGTGCCTTTTCACCGAGGCGTGAGATGAACCGACTCAACGCGGCCAAACAACTAGTAACCTTCTGAACATCATGCACACACACGGGGCGCTTCATTCGGAGGATTGTGCCAATCTTTTCTGGGTTCGCATCGATCCCTCATTCGGAAACAAGGAAACCGAGCAACTTTCCACCGGGGACTCCAAATGTGCATTTTGATTGACTGAGTTTGATATCATATCTTCTTAAGTTGGCAAAGGTTTCAGCAAGGTCGTCAGCAGGTCGGAACCTTTGCGCGACTTAACCACTATGTCATCCATGTATGCTTCCACATTCCGACTGATTTGAGTGAGCAGACACTTCTGAATCATGCGCATGAACGTGGCGCCAGCATTCTTGAGGCCAAAGGGCATAGTAACATAGCAAAAACACCTGAACGGGGTGATGAAAGTTGTCTTTATCTCGTCGGCTCCATACAGTCGGATCTGATGGTACCCGAAATAAGCATCCAAATTGGACACTCGCTCATATCCCGAAGTTGAGTCGACTATCTGGTCTATGCGGGGCAGAGAAAAATGATCTTTCAGGAAGGCCCGATTGATGTGCTTGAAGTCAATACACATTCGAAGTGATTTATCTTTCTTGGGGACCATAACGACATTGGCGAGCCACTCGGAGTGGTATATCTCACGGATGAACTCAGCAGCCAGAAGCCAAGCCACCTCCTCGCCAATCGCCTTTCTTTTCTCTGTGGTGGACCGACGGAGATGCTCCTTGTCAGTGTCAAAACTGGCGGATCTCGTAGTAGGGGTCCTAAGCTAAGCGTCTTGGAGCAATGGTTACATGGACACGGAATTTTACCCAGCTTCAGGCTCTCTCGAAGAGATAATACCCTACATGCTGCTTTTGATTGTATTCATATGAGGGGTAGTACAGAGTACATGTACCTACCACGAGATTCTAGTAATGAATATGAGATTGTCCATTAACTAGCCTGGCCTCGGTTTATATAACGCACCAGAGGCCTAGGGTTTAGGAGAGTCCTCGTCTTGGGTGCCAAGTCTTGTGGAGTCTTCCTTGTATGCGGCAGGGGCTGTCTGAATTGGCCCATGATTGAGCCACGATGGGGGTCCTTGGCCCGATCCAGCTGGTCGGGGGACGACGTTGTGGGTACCCCTAGTCCAGGACATCGTCAGTAGCCCCCTGAACTGGTCTTCAAGTTGGGGATGCTCCTTGATTCTTCCGAACTGTTCTTCATCTTCGGTCGTCGGTCTTGAAAACTGGTTCAACAAATCTTCTCATCTTTAATCTTGAGGATCACCAAATTGAATCCGAAGAGTTTAAACATCGGGAATCTGAGGAGCCCCTTTAAGTATTCGGCCTTTAACAATGCCTTATTATTTTTACGCCACACCTCGGGTTTGAGGTTGTTCCCGTGCGGCGGTGTCCTCTTGCATCCGAGCCCCAACACCGGACCGCATTTGAGGTATCCTTTGTAGCCGAGCACCAATGCTGGACTGTATCCGAGCTCCAACGTAGGGCTGTATCCAAGCTCCAATGCCGAAGAGTATCCGAGCTCCAATGCCGGGCTATATCTGAGGTGTCATAGATCACCTTGGCTCAAAAAAGTCGAAGGAGTTTAGTCGAGCTTAATGTCAGAAATGCCCTCTATGGAGCCAACCACTTACATTCGAGCTATATCCTGAAATGCTTTCGAGGTGGTTCAGCACCTCGGTGATGGGCTGATTGTTTGCGGATTTTACTTCTGATGCGTGTAAATTTATTTCATGTCTATATGTATAACCAGTAGCCCTCAAGGTGTGTGTCGATCTAAAACCCGAGATGCACCTGAAGGAACACATGAAACTGCTGATCATAGTAGCCCCTGAGACTCAGGTCAATTTGCAAAATCAGCCCGAGGATCAACTCCTAGCTCGGCAACATACGTAGGAATAGAAACGAAGTGTAATGTATTAGAAATAATGATCGGCGGACGGGCCCTTGAGAGAGGGTCGTGAGAAGTCACCGTGATATATTAGCTTGATGCTGGATAAGTCCCAGATGGTACTTATTGTTGTCCGAAGACGCGCTTGCCCATAGTTCGGTCATGTCGAATTTTGAGCACTTTGAATTTTCTGCATTGAATAGGCAATGCAGTAGCCTCCGAGCCACTGGTCGGGTGGCAACACCAGATTAAGGGATCGATGTGCCCCTTTAGTATTAGTAAATGATAAGCCCGAAGCCCAGTAGCCCCTGAGCCTTAATGCGGGCACGGATGGCCGAATTAAGGATTGATATCCGAAGTAAAATCACAAATTATGCGTAATGATTCTTTGTATTCGAGTACTTTACACCATTAATGCTCGGATCTGCATTGTACAAAACTTTGTTGACCGACCATCGGCTTCCACCTCCTCGGCCAGTAGCCGAGGAGTGTTTGTCCTACTTTATAAAGCCTTTATGAGGGCAAAGATTTACGACAAACAAGGCAATCCGGCCATATGGTTTTATAAACAAAGGTATGTAGAGAGATAAGTTATATTATTGTTTTAACACAAAAAATGTCTTCCAAGAAAATAGTCCTGCTATCGGTTCCTTTCTTTGGGTTGTCATTCTAAGCATGATCATCAAACCTCACCTCCGATCAATGCGGATATTGAGGATTTAGTTTGGGGAAAGTTCCCAAACTATGTGGTCCTTAGCAAACCTAAATTTTCACTTCCGTTGTTGCCGACCAATTATATCCTTTAAGATCGCTAGCTTTCGGCTTCACCCAGTCTGAGGTACTAACTCGGATGACCCGGTAGTAACAATCACAAAGGTGCTCCCTTTACCGCCTAGCCGAACAATCGGGAATGTAGGGGTAAGCACAGGAGCCAGGCAACCCAGCTTGGCCAAAATCTTAAGTCAAATTGATGCATATTTATGGCTTTATAACGATGATTACGGAAGGCAGCCCTCATATATTAAATACAAACACCGATGATATATATGTTTATTTTAACTCCATTACGACCATTTATCAATTGAAAGTGGCCCATCGTCAGCTTCTACCCCTTTGTAGATACTATGCAAGGTGTTTCTGCAATAACCAGACAACCCTTCGCCGATGTCTCGGTGCCTGGAGGCGGTTGTGTTAGCAAAAATGAGGCAATCAGATATGCGGGCTTTATAACTTTCACTTAGTCATAGAGCTTAAAGTTGTGAGGCCAGCTACTAGCCCCTTGTTCAGTATTCAACGACAACCGAGGTCAAGCCGTAAACACTTCGGCCAATGTTATCAATGACCCGTCATTTAACACGGGTGACCTCTATTGATCTTATAGTTTAATATAGTCATCGGATCGCTGACCAGTTTATGCTTATTGTGATAGTTAGTTTTCGGCTTTTTCCACTGAGGTGCTTAATCATGCGAGCTGGAAGCACAATCGCAGTTGTTCTCCCTTTGCACACCTAGCCGAACAAAGCGGAACATAGGAGGCAAGCACAGGAGCCGGGCAACCCAACTATTGATCGACACAATTCGGAACCGATGCATATATAGCAATGTCCGAGAATGTTTTTGCCAAATCTCTAAAGGTGTCAGGCGTTGCACTACAAGACTAATGCTAGAAACACACAAATAGTTTAAAAGTGCCATGGGCTTGGAAAACCAAAAAACTTCAGTAAAAACTTGATGTCCGAACTAGATCAAGTGTTCGGTGCCAATCCAAAAATTGGTCTTAGAAAAAAATGTGCTTCTGTCATGCTTTAACATCACACATCCTATCTGAAGATTTCAAGCGGGTCATCCTACGGCTTCAACCTCCTATCCCGAAGGTGGAGTACTTCCCGTTAGGCCAGTTTGGCAAACTAAACTCTAGCGGCTTTGAGAGAGAAATTAGGCTCCCCGGCTAGTGACCACACGCTCGTGTCGAAAAAAGGAGTGATAAATAAAAAAAAGACTTTGCAACGACTAAGAAGAAGAGCACTTATTATAAAATGGCTCATATAAATTTAAAAGCCCCCAAGTGACTTGAGTAAAAGAATTTTATGTATAATGATTGTATGTACCGAATTACTTATATCATATTTGTGTACACCCGAACTTTAAACGCGTCTTAACTGACCGTCGGCTTCTTCCTCTTCGGTCAAGGGCCGAAAAGTGTTATGTACTCCACCTGTCGAGAATATCGATGGTGTTTCCGATAACCAGGCAATCAGGCCATAAGGCTGTAACAGACAAAGCACGCTCAGGGAACTGATGCTATATTACTGACGAAGTGTAAGAAGCATCTTCGAAGAAAATAGTACCCCCACCGATACCTTTCTTCGGTTGCTCATTGTTACTATGAGACTTGCGCGTTAGATTTTTTGTACTCATGAGTTCCGTTGCGTGCCGACCATGATTGAAAACAATAAGAGCGCTAGCTTTCGGCTTCACCCAGTCTGAGGTCCGAGCTCGGATGACCCGATCATGACAATCGCAGAGGTGCTCCCTTTACTCCCTAGCCGAACAATCGGGAACGTAGGGGTAAACACAGGAGCAAGGCAACCCAGCTTGCGAAACACTTAAGTCAACATGGTGCATATTGTGGCGTAATACATGAACAAGGAACAAAGACATACAAGTATAATCATATGCAAGAGGAAAGGCTTCATACAGGAAGCCCCCAAGTAAATGGGGTATTTGAATTTGTGTGTCACAAACAAAGTTTTGACAAGGAAGTTTTTCACAAACAACTTTTTTCCAACAAAGTATAATGCTTGGTCGAACCGAACAAAATTTAAAACTGAAAGTTTTTGAGCATGAAAGCGACTTAGCTGGTTAATGTGCTCGGTGTTGATGACGCGATTCGGGCTTGTGGCGGGACGAAGACACCCATTGATCTGTGACAGATCCGACAAGGTTCATAGTCCTCGGCATGGCCGAGGTCCCAGCCCCCAAGCCCGAGGTGTCCCAGCAAGGAGTTCGACACTACGGAGTAGTGACACGGCTCGGTCGATGTGGTAAGGCGAAGCCCCCAGTCTAGCCAAGCTGGCAGAGTTGGTTGGCAAGGTGACAATGAAGCCCCCACGCAAATCGACCTGTTCAACATGGTGGATGACACGTCTCCAACGTATCTATAATTTTTGATTGTTCCATGCTATTATATTACCCATTTTGGATGTTTATGGGCTTTATTTTACACATTTATATCATTTTTGGGACTAACCTACTAACCGGAGGCCCAGCCCGTATTGCTGTTTTTTTGCCTATTTCAGTATTTCGAAGAAAAGGAATATCAAACGGAGTCCAAACGGAATGAAACCTTCGGGAGCGTGATTTTTGGAACGAACGTGATCCAGAGGACTTGGAGTACAAGTCAAGAAGCAGCTGAGGCCTCCAAGAGATAGGAGCCCCCCCTATAGGGCGCGCCCCCTGTCTCGTGGGCCCCTCGGGCGTCCACCGACGTACTTCTTCCTCCTATATAAGCCTACGTACCCCAAAAACATCCAGGGAGCCAACGAAACACAATTTACAACACCACAACCTTCTGTATCCGCGAGATCTCATCTTGGAGCCTTCGCGGCACTCTGCCGGAGGGGGAATCGACCATGGAGGGCTTCTACATCAACATCCTTGCCCCTCCGATGAGTTGTGAGTAGTTTACCACAGACCTACGGGTCCATAGTTATTAGCTAGATCGCTTCTTCTCTTTTTTGGATCTCAATACAATGTTCTCCCCCTCTCTTGTGGAGATCTATTCGATGTAAACTCTTTTTGCGGTGTGTTTGTCGAGATCCGATGAATTGTGGGTTTATGATCAAGTTTATCTATGAATAATATTTGAATCTTCTCTGAATTCTTTTATGTATGATTGAGTTATCTTTGCAAGTCTCTTCGAATTATCAGTTTGGTTTGGCCTACTAGATTGATCTTTCTTGCCATGGGAGAAGTGCTTAGCTTTGGGTTCAATCTTGCGGTGTCCTTACCCAGTGACAGAAAGGGTTGCAAGGCACGTATTGTATTGTTGCCATCGAGGATAACAAGATGGGGTTTATATCATATTGCTTGAGTTTATCCCTCTACATCATGTCATCTTGCTTAATGCGTTACTCTGTTCTTATGAACTTAATACTCTAGATGCAGGCAGGAGTCGGTCGATGTGTGGAGTAATAGTAGTAGATGCAGGCAGGAGTCGGTCTACTTGTTGCGGACGTGATGCCTATATACATGATCATGCCTAGATAATCTCATAATTATTCGCTTTTCTATCAATTGCTCGACAGTAATTTGTTCACCCACCGTAATACTTATGCTATCTTGAGAGAAGCCACTAGTGAAACCTATGGCCCCCGGGTCTATCTCTTATCATATTTGCTTCCAATCTACTTTTATTTGCATCTTTACTTTTTGCATCTATATTATAAAATACCAAAAATATATTTATCTTATCATACTATCTTATTAGATCTCACTTTCGCAAGTGGCCGTGAAGGGATTGACAACCCCTTTATTGCGTTGGTTGCGAGTTCTTTGTTTGTTTGTGTAGGTGCGTGGGACTTTTGAGGAGCCTCCTACTGGATTGATACCTTGGTTCTCAAAAACTGAGGGAAATACTTACGCTACTATTGCTGCATCACCCTTTCCTCTTCAAGGAAAACCAACGCAAGCTCAAGACGTAGCAAGAAGGATTTCTGGCGCCGTTGCCGGGGAGGTCTTCGCTCAAGTCAAGACATACCAAGTACCCATCACAAACCCATCTCCCTCGCATTTACATTATTTGCCATTTGCCTCTCGTTTTCCTCTCCCCCACTTCACCCTTGCCGTTTTATTCGCCCTCTCTTTCCCAATCTCCTCCTCTCTTTTCGCTTGCCTTTTTCTGTTTGCTTGTGTGTTGGATTACTTGTTGCCATGGCGCAAGATAATACCAAATTGTGTGATTTCTCGAATACCAATAATAATGATTTCCTTAGTACTCCGATTGCTCCTCTTAATGATGTTGAGTCTTGTGAAATCAATACTGCTTTGCTGAATCTTGTTATGAAAGATCAATTCGCCGGCCTTCCTAGTGAAGATGCCGCTACTCATCTAAACAACTTTGTTGATTTGTGTGATATGCAAAAGAAGAAAGATACGGATAACAATATTGTCAAATTGAAGTTATTTCCGTTTTCACTTAGAGATCGTGCTAAAGTTTGGTTTTCGTCTTTGCCTAAAAATAGTATTGATTCTTGGAACAAGTGCAAAGATGCTTTTATCTCTAAGTATTTTCCTCCCGCTAAGATTATCACTCTTAGGAACGATATTATGAATTTTAAACAACTTGATCATGAGCATGTTGCCCAATCTTGGGAAAGAATGAAATTGATGCTTCGCAATTGCCCTACTCATGGTTTGAATTTATGGATGATCATACAAAATTTTATGCCGGTTTGAACTTTGCTTCTAGAAATCTCTTAGATTCGGCCGCGGGAGGCACGTTTATGGAAATCACGTTAGGAGATGCTACAAAACTTCTTGATAATATTATGGCTAATTATTCTCAATGGCACACCGAAAGATCTTCTAGTAAAAAAGTGCATGCTATAGAAGAAATCAATGTTTTGAGTGGAAAGATGGATGAACTTATGAAATTGTTTGCTACTAAAAATACTCCTCTTGATCCCAATGATATGCCTTTGTCTACTTTGATTGAGAATAATAATGAATCTATGGATGTGAATTTTGTTGGTAGGAATAGTTTTGGAAACAATGCTTATAGAGGAAACTTTAATGCTAGACCGTTCCCTAGTAATTCCTCTAATAATTATGGAAATTCCTACAATAATTCTTATGGTAATTTTAATAAGATGCCCTCTGATTTTGAGAATAGTGTGAAAGAATTTATGATTTCTCAAAAGAATTTTAATGCTTTGCTTGAAGAAAAATTGCTCAAAGTTGATGATTTGGCTAGGAACGTTGATAGACTTTCGCTTGATGTTGATTCTCTTAAACTTAGATCTTCTCCTCCTAAGCATGATATCAATGAGTCTCTCAAAGCAATGAGAATTTCCATTGATGAGTGCAAGGAAAGAACCGCTAGATTGCGTGCTAAGAAAGATAGCTTTATAAAGGCGTGTTCTTCTAGTTTCCATGAAAATAATGATGAGGATCTTAAAGTTATTGATGCGTCTCCTATTAGATCTATGTTTTGCAATATGAATCTTGATAATTATGGGACTGATGATGAGTCAACTTTACCTAGAAGGCGTCCCAAGAATTCGGAGTTTTTAGATCTTGATGCTAAATTTGGTAAAAGTGGGATTGGAGAGGTCACAACTTTAAATAGTATTGAACCCACTATCTCGGATTTCAAGGAATTTGATTATGATAATTGTTCTTTAGAAGGTTGTATTTCCTTGTTGCAATCCGTTGTTAATTCTCCTCATGCTTATAGTCAAAATAAAGCTTTTACCAAACATATTGTTGATGCCTTGATGCAATCTTATGATGAAAAACTTAATTTGGAAGTTTCTATACCTAGAAAACTTAATGATGAGTGGGAACCTACTATAAAGATTAGAATTAAAGATCATGAGTGTTTTGCTTTGTGTGATTTGGGTGCTAGTGTTTCCACGATTCCGAAAACTTTATGTGATATTCTAGGTTTCCATGATCTTGATGATTGCTCTTTAAATTTGCACCTTGCGGATTCCACCATTAAAAAGCCAATGGGAAGGATCAATGATGTTCTCATTGTTGCAAATAGAAATTTGGTGCCCGTAGATTTTATCGTTCTTGATATAGATTGCAATCTTTCTTGCCCTATTATTCTTGGTAGACCTTTCCTTAGAACGATTGGCGCGATTATTGATATGAAGGAAGGGAATATTAGATTCCAATTTCCATTAAAGAAAGGCATGGAGCACTTTCCAAGAAAGAAAGTCAAATTACCTTATGAATCTATCATGCAGGCTACTTATGAATTTAGTGCCAAAGATGGCACTCGTTAGATATCTTAACTTTTATGCCTAGCTAGGGGCGTTAAACGATAGCGCTAGTTGGGAGGCAACCCAATTTTCTTTATCTTTTTTGTTTTTGCTCCTGTTTAGTAATAAATATTGAATCTACCCTCTGTTTAGATGTGTTTTTATCTTTTAATTAATGTTTATGCCAAGTAGAACCTATAGGATAACCTATGATGATAGTTGATTTGATTCTGCTGAAAAACAAAAACTTTGCGCGCACGAATTTAGTTTGTTAAATCACAGAAACGTGATTTTGCGTTGATTCTTTTTTATGATGATCAATAATTTTTTTCCAGGACTTCCTATTTTGGTAGTATTTTTAGAGTTCCATAAGTTTGCGTTAGTTACAGATTGCTACAGATTGTTCTGTTTTTGACAGATTCTGTTTTTCATGTGTTGTTTGCTTATTTGGATGCATCTATGGCTAGTAAATTAGTTTATAAACCATAGAGAAGTTGGATTACAGTAGGTTTAACACCAAAACAAATAAATAATGATTTCATTACAGTACCTTATGTGGTGGTTTTGTTTTCTTTCACTAACAGAGCTTATAAGATTTCCTGTTGAATTTTGTGTTGTGAAGTTTTCAAGTTTTGGGTAAAGCTTTTATGGACTATGGAATAAGGAGTGGCAAGAGACTAAGCTTGGGGATGCCCAAGGCACCCCAAGATATTCAAGGATAACCAAAAGCCTAAGCTTGGGGATGCCCCGGGAAGGCATCCCCTCTTTCGTCTTCGTTCATTGGTAACTTTACTTGGAGCTATATTTTTATTCGCCACATGATATGTGTTTTGCTTGGAGCGTCGTGTATTATATTAGTCTTTGCTTTTTAGTTTACCACAATCATCCTTGCTGTACACACCTTTTGGGAGAAGCCTACTTGATTAGAATTTGCTAGAATACTCTATGTGCTTCACTTATATCTTTTGAGCTTGATAGTTTTTGCTCTAGTGCTTCACTTATATCTTTTAGAGCACGGTGGTGACTTAATTTTGAAGAAATTGCTAGTCTCTCATGCTTCACTTATATTATTTTGAGAGTCTTTTAGAACAGCATGGTATTTGCTATGGTTATAAAATTGGTCCTAGAATGGTAGGCATCCAAGTTGGGTATAATAAAAACTATCATAGGAAGTGAATTGGATGCTATGATCAATTTGATACTTGATAATTGTTTTGAGATATGGAGGTAGTGATATTAAAGTCATGCTAGTTGGGAGATTATGAATTTAAGGAATGCTTGTGTCGAAGTTAGCAAGTCCCGTAGCATGCCCGTGTGGTTAAAGTTGTGTAACAAATTTGAAACATGAAGTGTACCTGGCTTGTGCATCCTTATGAGTGGCGGTCGGGGACGAGCGATGGTCTTTTCCTACCAATCTATCCCCCTAGGAGCATGCGCGTAGTACTTGATTTTTGATGACTTCTAAATTTTTGCAATAAGTATATGAGTTCTTTTGACTAATGTTGAGTCCATGGATTATACGCACTTTTACCTTTCCGCCATTGCTAGCCTCTTCGGTACCGTGCATTGCCCTTTCTCACCTTGAGAGTTGGTGCAAACTTCGCCGGTGCATCCAAACCCCGTGATACGATACGCTCTATCACACATAAACCTCCTTATATCTTCCTCAAAACAGCCACCATACCTACCTATTATGGCATTTCCATAGCCATTCCGAGATATATCATGCAACTTTCCACCGTTCCGTTTATCATCATCATGACATACTTTACTTTTGTCATATTGCCATTGCATGATCATGTAGTTGACATCGTATTTGTGGCAAAGCCACCATGCATTATTTTCATACATGTCACTCTTGATTCATTGCACCATCCCGGTACACCGCCGGAGGCATTCATATAGAGTCATATCTTGTTCTAGTTTCGAGTTGTAATTCATATGTTGTAATCAATAGAAGTGTGATGATCATCATTATTAGAGCATTGCCCAAAGAAAAAAAACGAAAAAAAAGAAGAAAGGCCAAAAGAAAAAAAAGGCCCAAAAGAAAAAAAAAAAGAAAGAAAAAAGAAAAGAAAAATAAATAAAATAAATAAAAAGGGCAATGTTACTATCTCTTTTTCCACACTTGTGCTTCAAAGTAGCACCTTGTTTTTCATGTAGTGAGTCTCATATTTTGTGCTTCAAAGTAGCACCATGTTTTTCATATAGTGAGTCTCATAAGTTGTCTTTTTCATACTAGTGGGAATTTTTCATTATAGAACTTGGCTTGTATATTCCTACGATGGGCTTCCTCAAATGCCCTAGGTCTTCGTGAGCAAGCAAGTTGGATGCACACCCACTAGTTTTCTTTTGTTGAGCATTCATTTATAGCTCTAGTGCATCCGTTGCATGGCAATCCCTACTCCTCATGTTAACATCAATTGATGGACATCTCCATAGCCCGTTGATTATCCTCGTCAATGTGAGACTTTCTCCTTTTTTGTCTTCTCCACACAATCCCCATCATCATATTCTATTCCACCCATAGTGCTATATCCATGGCTCACGCTCATGTATTGCGTGAAGGTTGAAAAAGTTTGAGATTATTTAAGTATGAAACAATTGCTTGGCTTGTCATCGGGGGTATAGAAGTTGGGAACATCTTTGTGTGACGAAAATGAAGCATAGCCTAACTATATGATTTTGTAGGGATGAACTTTCTTTTGCCATGTTATTTTGAGAAGACATGATTACTTTGATTAGTATGCTTGAAGTGTTACTATTTCTTTTATCAATATGAACTTTTATTTTGAATCATTTGGATCTGAACATTCATGCCACAATAAAGAAAATTACATTAAGAATTATGCTAGGTAGCATTCCACATCAAAAATTCTCTTTTTATCATTTACCTACTCGAGGACGAGCAGGAATTAAGCTTGGGGATGCTTGATACGTCTCCAACGTATCTATAATTTTTGATTGTTCCATGCTATTATATTACCCCTTTTGGATGTTTATGGGCTTTATTTTACACATTTATATCATTTTTGGGACTAACCTACTAACCGGAGGCCCAGCCCGTATTGCTGTTTTTTTGCCTATTTCAGTATTTCGAAGAAAAGGAATATCAAACGGAGTCCAAACGGAATGAAACCTTCGGGAGCGTGATTTTTGGAACGAACGTGATCCAGAGGACTTGGAGTGCAAGTCAAGAAGCAGCCGATGCCTCCACGAGATAGGAGGGCGCCCCCTATAGGGCGCGCCCCCTGTCTCGTGGGCCCCTCGGGCGTCCACTGACGTACTTCTTCCTGCTATATAAGCCTACGTACCCCGAAAACATCCAGGGAGCCAACAAAACACAATTTCCACCGCCGTAACCTTCTGTATCCGCGAGATCTCATCTTGGAGCCTTCGTCGGCGCTCTACCGGAGGGGGGATCGACCATGGAGGGCTTCTACATCAACATCCTTGCCCCTCCGATGAGTTGTGAGTAGTTTACCACAGACCTACGGGTCCACAGTTATTAGCTAGATGGCTTCTTCTCTCTTTTTGGATCTCAATACAATGTTCTCCCTCTCTCTTGTGGAGATCTATTCAATGTAAGCTCTTTTGGCAGTGTGTTTGTCTAGATCCGATGAATTGTGGGTTTATGATCAAGTTTATCTATGAATAATATTTGAATCTTCTCTGAATTCTTTTATGTATGATTGAATTATCTTTGCAAGTCTCTTCGAATTATCGTTTTGGTTTGGCCTACTAGATTGATCTTTCTTGCCATGGGAGAAGTGCTTAGCTTTGGGTTCAATCTTGCGGTGTCCTTACCCAGTGATAGAAAGGGTTGCAAGGCACGTATTGTATTGTTGCCATCAAGGATAACAAGATGGGGTTTATATCATATTGCTTGAGTTTATCCCTCTACATCATGTCATCTTGCTTAAGGCGTTACTCTGTTCTTATGAACTTAATACTCTAGATGCAGGCAGGAGTCGGTCGATGTGTGGAGTAATAGTAGTAGATGCAGGCAGGAGTCGGTCTACTTGTTGCGGACGTGATGCCTATATACATGATCATGCCTAGATAATCTCATAATTATTCGCTTTTCTATCAATTGCTCGGCAGTAATTTGTTCACCCACCGTAATACTTATGCTATCTTGAGAGAAGCCACTAGTGAAACCTATGCCCCTCGGGTCTATCTCTTATCATATTTGCTTCCAATCTACTTTTATTTGCATCTTTACTTTTTGCATCTATATTATAAAATACCAAAAATATATTTATCTTATCATACTATCTTTATTAGATCTCACTTTCGCAAGTGTTCGTGAGGGGATTGACAACCCATTTATTGCATTGGTTGTGAGTTCTTTGTTTGTTTGTGTAGGTGCGTGGGACTTTTGAGGAGCCTCCTACTGGATTGATACCTTGGTTCTCAAAAACTGAGGAAAATACTTACGCTACTATTGCTGCATCACCCTTTCCTCTTCAAGGAAAACCAACGCAAGCTCAAGACATAGCAGTGGACGTTAGTTTGATGAAGCGACGGCGCTGCGAGGCCGATGTGGCGAGATGAAGTTCTCGGTCTAGTTAACATGGCGAAGCTGTGATCGGCGGATACCGAAGTCTCATGTAGGTCGGCTGGTGATGCCGAAGTGACCGCGTAACGCAGTCAAAAACGATTACCTGCACACATAAAACAGTGCAAGCAAAAAACAATAATAATTGAAAGAAAAAATGCATAATTAATATATGTGAAGCGAATCATGAGGTAAGTTTGGCCTATGCGTCGGGCTTGGTTAGACGGAGTGGCAGCACGGACCCGTCGATGCAGGTCGGCATGTGCGGGGCGATGCCATTGGCTTGGTATGATCCGAACTCATTGTGCGGAGGTGTCGGTCGGTGCGGTGGCTGTCGACCTAATCCGCATGTAGCAATTGTTGTGAAAGAGACGCCCCCCGAAGTACTCATGCAACTTCATGTGGAAGGTACCACGTAAGCTGCTTGTTGCATCAATCCAATCTCGATGGATGCGAAGCAACTGGTAGTGCCAATTGCATCAGGGAAGCACATGAAAGTGAAACCATTAGCGAAAGTGTAGACGGCCTCCAAACTTAATTAAATAATGGATAAAAGAAAGATCAAATGTCCCAGTGACTACGCTGAGATTGGTCCGACCGATGCCAAGTACGAGGGTCGGAAAATTTTCTCTGCAAAAATAATGCAGCACAAAGGAATAGAAAACATTCTCTGTATAATAATTTACGTGCTAAACAAATAGCTAAGAAAGATAAACCTGGACGGCGATGATCGTGGAGGACCATAACAAATAAAGAAACATCGGTCAAACTTTGATCGTTGCCCGAGGTAATGCTAGTTGGACTGTTAGCAATCATCAATACGTGAAGTAGTGTTTGTAGATTAGATCACAAGGACCATGCTTGCAAAACAAGTATTCAATTAGGTTAGAAATACTTTAGGTCTATGCATTTTTCGAAAGGATTATTACGAACTGCCAGCGGCTGACGAAGACCTGAATTAAAAAGGGAAAATAATTAAATCTCCCTGTTGGTGTGCTTCCATGGAGCCAAGTTCCTGTTAGGGTACTGCTTCCGCAGTATCTCTTTGGTTGGATCACTCATCGGTCAGATTGAGTCCGGATCCGTTGTATCCAGATCCAAGGTATTGCCAAGCAGCAGACATGAACATAGGCCGTACTGATGGGTTGCGACCACGAGGCTGACTGCTGCGGTCGAGCTGCGGAGTTTCTGGATTGTGTGCATGGAGTGGGTCAGCTTGCAACAAACAAGACTAGACGAACGATACTGAGTATCCATTGGTTTCACATCAATAGATGCGACACGCCAGCTTTATGCGAGGTAGTGGTAAGCTGATTGCCTGTGCGTGTCAAACATAGCAGTCCGAGGAAGAAAAAATCTACAGTGCAAGCACTTGCAGCAACCCACATGAAGAATCCATGAAAATCAATCTAATCTGGAGAGTTGCACAGGCACTAATTCCAATCAGACAACTTTAAAACTTCAAGCAAAAACTGTAGCAACAAGTACTAGATGTACTAGTCTATGTTTGGCGTTTTCCTCATAACTAACGGGGAGTAGTACTTAGCTCTTCTCCTCACGTGGAGGGGATTCACTTTTAGGTGAGTCATAGTAGAGATCGGCCACGGCATTTTCCCTGGGACCTCGTACTGGTGACCCAGGCGGCGGCTTATCTCCATGGAGCTCCGATGCAAAACTAGTACTTAATCACGTCAGTACTTTATCCTAAGTAAACTTCAGCAAACAATAAAAATCTACCAGTGGACGACCGACGGCCGCCTGGGTGTTGAATTAAATAAGGAAAAAAGAAAGAGAATAAAGGAAGGAAGCTCCCTAGGCGATTGATGACCCACAAGTGTAGGGGATCTATCGTAGTCCTTTCGATAAGTAAGAGTGTCGAACCCAACGAGGAGCAGAAGGAAATGACAAGCGGTTTTAAGTAAGGTATTCTCTGCAAGCACTGAAATTATCGATAACAGATAGTTTTGTGATAAGGTAATTCGTAACGGGTAACAAGTAATGAAAGTAAATAAGGTGCAGCAAGATGGCCCAATCCTTTTTGTAGCAAAGGACAAGCCTCGACAAATTCTTATATGGAGAAAAGCGCTCCCGAGGACACATGGGAATTATCGTTGTCACATCCCTAGTCTGGTATGACCTAGACTAGCTAGTCATTTGTGCATCATGTTTAAATTTTCATTTAAATTTGAAATGAGGATTGGTGGAACCCTCAGAATCATTTTGAAAATGACCCAAATAAAAATTTCTCCAAAAGGGTCCAAGAAAATGCTCGTGTTGCTCTCTGAAAATATTGGACAGAGATAAAAATCAAACCAATATTTTTAGGAGCTCATGGATATTTATTTTGGCCATTTGGATTAATCCGATAAATATTTGCATTGGAAATATATTAGTGATATATATTAATATATGTCCAAAAATTATGCCATTTATAAAGGAGCTCTGGAATAATATAGTTAGCTCCTGCAAAAATTGGCATAAGGTAATTAAATGATTTAATATTTTAATTAAATCAGAACAAATGTCAGAAAATTTAGAAAAAGAGATAAAACAGGAAAAAAATCTTACCAGGGCTTCTGCCTGGCGCCTCTGGCCCAGCAGCAGCAGGCCGGCCCAGCCAGCAGGCGGCCCAGCCCGCCTCCTCCTCTGTCGTCTTCGTCCTCGACAGAGGGAGGGGAGCGTGCCCGGCGCGCGCGCGCGCCACCGCGCCACGCCACCAGCCTCTCTGCCTGCCTGCCCTCTCCCCTCTTCGTCTGGATGCCCCGGAGACGCCACGCAGCCACCCCGACCCCTCTCGCACTCTCCCTCGCCCTCCTCCTCTCCCCCTGCTCTCTCCCTCGCACACCCGAGCGCCATCACCGCCGCCGCTCGCCGTTGCCGTGGCCACCGGCCTCCCCTCGCCTCCCCGACACGCTTCCCAGCTCCGCCACGACCCCCTCTCCCTCCTCACCGAGCAAAGCAACCCGGGCGAGCTCCGTTTCATCGAAATCGCCGTCGTCTTCAAGCTTCGGCCGACGAGATCACCGTCGTCGCTCCGGCTGCCCCAAGCCTTCCCCGAGCCCGCTTCGACGCCCGCTGCAACCACGGTGAGCTCCGCCACCGTTCCCCTCTCTTCTCCCCCTCGTTCCCGCGCCGTAACTCCGTTCCCCACCACGGCCGAACCTCCGCCATCGCCGAGCTCGCCGTCGATGCAGATCCGGTGACCATTTGGTCACCCCGGCGAGTCCAACAAGTTCGTAAGGCCCCGTAGAGCATCCCTAGCGCTTTGCTTCGCTCGCCTTCGAGCTCCAACCGCGTTTCCGTGCACGACCGAACTCCGGCGGCCGCAGCCGAGCTCGCCGCCGTCGACTCCAGCCACCCCAGGCCCAGCCACGGCCACCGCCCGACGCGCCATCGAGCTAGCTTTCCAACGCACCTAGCCGCACGCCATTTGGAGCACCACAGAGGAAACCCGGGGCACATGTACGCCGCGGACCTCGCCGGCGACTAACCGCCGGCGGGTTTGACTTGTTCGACCTGGGGTTTGACCCCCCAGGGTCACTGACGCGTGGGCCCCGTCGACCAGGTGATTAGCTTAGTGCTAATCACCGTTAACTAACCCCCCCTAACACTGACAGTGGGCCCCAGCGCCACTAACTTTTAATTAGGATTAAATTAACCCCCTGTTTAACCCCCTGTCACTGACGTGTGGACCCCACACGTCAGGTTTGACCCCATCAGCCGCAGTTGACTGCTGACGTCGTGCTGACGTCATGCTGGCGCAATAATATGATTTCTGGGATTAAATTAAATCAGGAAATTCCAGAAGTTGATTTAAACTTCAAAAATTCATATCAATTCAACCGTAGCTCAGATTAAAATAATTTATATATGAAAAATTATTAGAAAAATGTAATCTATCCATCTGTACTAGTTTCATGCATGACAAACCAACTTATACTTGCTGAATATGGGAAAACACATTATGGCATATATAAGAGACTTAATTTAGAATTGCATTTGAGCTTTGGTTCAAATGGACTTCAAACCAAATGAGTACTAGTTGCATTAGCACAATCAGCATCACATCTTCATGCCATGTTCATGCATCATTGTGTTGCATATGCTTGTGTTTTGATTGTTGGCATCGTTCCTTCTCGATAGGTCCTGCTCCGGAGCTGTTCCAGAGTACCTGTCGGTGAAGCAGTGCCTCCTCTGTTGATTTACCAGGCAAGCAAACCCCCTTGTTCATTTCGATAAAACCCTACTCTCTCGCTCCTGCTCTCAGTTATTGCATTAGGACAACAACGACTCATCTGCTACTTTGTGCTGCGGTAGTTGAACCCATTCCTCTGCATGACCTGTCATTGCCACAGTAAATAGTTGAAACCCACTAGCATGTGTAGGAGTTGATTGAAGCCATTGATGTGTTTCTACCATGCTATGCCTGCTATTGCTTAGAGTTGTGTCAGGTCTGATTCATTGGGAATGAATTGGAGTGTTACGATATGTTCTGATGCTGAGAGTTAAGTGTGTGAACACGATTTGGTAAAGGTAGCGGTGAGAGGCCATGTAGGAGTACATGGTGGGTTGTCTCACTGGAACCGTCCTTAAGCACTGAGTTCTATGTATGTTGTCCAATGACTCGATACTACCACACATTGGAATGCTTAAGTGCCCCTCTCGACTTATTAGCCAACTTGATCTCTGTCTAGGAGTCGCAACTAGTTTCTGGTGTTTGTAGGTAGTGCTATTTTTCTACCAAGTGGCACCCGGCAGGGTGGGCTTGGGACAGACTAGGCACACGTGGCCTGGTGTACCGAGTGGCACCCGGTTGGTGGGCTCGGGAACCCTGCTCACATCGTTTGGGGCCGTGAGCGACACGCCGGTCGGATCTCCTTGCGGATGGAACCCGAGTAGGCGATAAACCTGGGCTAGAGTCTTGTGTGGTTAGTCAGGTCGTGGCCGACACCCTCGCCAGGCTTCCGCTTGAAGGTTGCCGAGATACATGACGTGTACATGGCGGTAAGTGGCGAGAGCATGTGTGAAGAAGTACACCCCTGCAGGGTTAACATGATCTATTCGAATAGCCGGGTCCGCGGTTATGGACTTCTTGGATGCTTACATGGTACATAGACAACTTGAAGTGGATACTCTAAAATGCTCAAGACAAGTGTGAGTGCTATGGATGGCCTTCTCGTAGGGAGACGGGGATGAATCCATAGTAGTGTATTGTGTGGTGATTAGTGGACTCGTGTACGTTGTCTCACCTCAAGAGTTTCTGGTAGTCGTAGAACATGATAGCCATAGAGTCAAAGCTGGCTTGCTGCAACTAAACCCCACAGTACCCTCTTGATACAAATGCATGTATGCTAGGATCTGATGTAAGTCTTGCTGAGTACCTTTGTACTCATGTTGCTTCATTTATGTTTTTGCAGCGGAGACTTCGGTCTTACTAGTGTTCTCGTGGACTTCGACTAGTAGCTAGTACCTCAGCTACGATCTTGATCGGATGTTGTAGATAGTCAGGCTCTTCGGCCTTTTTTTTCATTTGTAGATGTCTGTACCCAGACATGTAATGCTTCCGCTTGTTGCTTGTATGCTCTGTATGATGGGTCTTGTGACCCCTGTTTGCAATAAATGCTATGATGGCTCTTCTGAGCCTTTATCTATATGATTGTTGAGTTATGCTGTGATGCCATGTTGTACAGCACATACTTGCATGTTATGCGTACGTATAATGTGTATTGCTATGTGTGGGATCTGACTATCTAGTTGTTTATTCCTAGTAGCCTCTCTTACCGGGAAATGTCTCCTAGTGCTTCCACTGAGCCCTGGTAGCTTGCTACTGCTCCGGAACACTTAGGCTGGCTGGCATGTGTCCTTCTTCGATCTTGTGTCTGTCCCTTCGGGGAAATGTCACGCGATGAATACCGGAGTCCTGTTAGCCCGCTACAGCCCGGTTCACCGGAGTCCTGTTAGCCCAGTGCTACAGCCTGGATTCACTCGCTGATGACCGACACGTTCGATGCTGGGTCATGGATGCCTGTCCCTGTAAGTTAGTGCCACTTTGGGTTTACGACTAGCCATGTCATCCCGGGCTCTTTATCATATGGATGCTAGCGACACCATCATATACGTGTGCCAAAAGGCGCAAATGGTCCCGGGCAAAGGTAAGGCGACACCCGTGGGGATACCGTGCGTGAGGCCGCAAAGTGATAAGAGGTGTTACATGCTAGATCGATGTGGCATTGAGTCGGGGTCCCGACAATCGTCAAGCTAGTTTTCATCACGCTCATATGATTTGCGTTTCATAATTTGATATGTGGGTGGACCAGTGCTTGGGTACTACCCTTTCTTGGACAAGCATCCCACTTATGATTAACCCCTATTGCAAGCATCCACAACTACAAAATAAGTATTAAGTTAAACCTAACCATAGCATGAAACATATGGATCCAAATCAACCCCTTACGAAGCAACACATAAACTAGGGTTTAAGCTTCTATCACTCTAGCAACCCATCATCTACTTATTACTTCCCAATGCCTTCCTTTAGGCCCAAACAATGGTGAAGTGTCATGTAGTTGACATTCACATAACACCACTAGAGGAGAGACAACATACATCTCATCAAAATATCAAACGAATACCAAATTCACATGACTACTTATAGCAAGACTTCTCCCATGTCCTCAGGAACAAACGTAACTGTTGTTGCGGGTGATCAGCCCATGAAGCATCCTGAGCAATTGGCGTCAGAGGACGACCAATGCTGATGATTTCGCTGTTCATAAGAACAAGCGATGATACCACATTGTATTCAATTTGAGGAAGAACTTCATCATCTTCAACATTGTCATGGTGACCAATGTCTTCAGCAGTGATGGGATCAACTGTTGGAATCTCTTCAGCTTCAAGAGCCTCTGTGGAAGCAGGCTCATGAACAGTCATTCGTAGTTCTTGGGTTGCAGATGCAGGACGAACGACTGAGATGGGTTCAACAATAAGGGGCTCTGTGGGAGCAGCCCGATTTTTCTTGGTCTTGCGCTTCTTCTTGGAGGGAGCAGCATCAGAGGCTTCAGAGGTTTTGATTTTCCTGGCTTCAGCCTTTGTAGCCCTCGTCTTCTTCTGTTCTGAAGCGGTTGACGTGACTTTTGGCTTCGAGCCAGTCATGCTGCTAGGGAAGACTATGCGAGGTTCATCTTGCCTTGACGGTGCAGATTGGACAGTCGATTGCTTCTTTTTCTTTGCAGCCATCCTAGGGTCAATGCCAGGACGACCAACAGCCTTGCGCTTCTCAGCCTCATTGTAGGCAAGCACACACTTGTCAGCCAGACTCTTCATGCGCTCTCTAGAGCCTCGAGCTTCTTCACGCTTCTTGTGAAAGGCTTCTTTGAGCTCGTGCAGGATGATCTTGAAGTTCTTGACATCTTGCACGTTGAGCGTGGCCACATGCTTCTTGAACTGAGCCTTTTCATAGTCCATCTTGTGCTTCAGTTCGACGATGCGCTGAGCAATAGCTAGCTCAGAAGCAATGGCGCCATTGAAGGCGACGCTGAGGCCAATTGGAAGTTGCAGATCATCAAAGCTGAGATTTGGTGTGTCAAACCATTCATCAATGAAGTTATGGATGACTGCCACATCAAAGAGAGGCAAATTATTGAAGATCTCTGCTTCTTCCTTGCTCTTGATCAGTTGCTCAAGAGCATCATCTGCAAGATCGTCATCGCTGGACAGATCAATGTGCTCTTCACGCAGAATAGCAACAGGAGTCAATGTCTGAGCAGTACTCTTGATGATTTTCTTTTTCTTCTCCGTCTTCTTGGAGATGCGTGAAAGATCTTCAGACTGCACACTGTCTTCAGGAGGTGCAGTGGCCAGTGGCTTCACACGAGAAGCTTTTGGAGGTGCAGCTGATGTTGAAGCCTTAATTTTCTTTGGCTTCTGCGGCCTTGGAGGAGGAGCTGGGGCTTCATCAGAATCAGCATCATTATCAGAATGATCGACTTTGGCACCTTGCACCAAGATGTAAGAGATGAGGCCATCAAGGTTTGAAAAGGGGCCAATTCTATTTTCTTCCGCTTCACGTGTGCCATCATCACGGGGAGCAGAGGGACCAGGGTTGAAGTCTAATCCCCATGACTTCTTGTTCTCCTTTGCCGATGCCTTTGCATACTGGAAGTTGCGCTTGAACAGATTATCGTCACGACACCAGAGCAATATCAGATGTCCATGATGGGTGAGCTGAAGTCCTTCCTTGGTCTTCAAATTCGTCAGCAAAGGAATGGCATCTTCATATCTCAAGAAAAATATCTCAAAGACTGTCTGAAGAAATTTGGAATGCAAGATTGCAAAGGTTACACGACGCCAATGCCAGCCAAACATCATCTTGGTCCCGACGACAATGGTAAAGAGTTCGATCAAAAGGTATACCGCTCCATGATTGGTTCTTTACTTTACCTATGTGGATCTAGGCCAGATATTATGCTTAGTATTTGCATGTGTGCTCGATTCCAAGCGGCACCAAAGGAATCGCATCACTTAGCTGAGAAGCGAATTCTTTGATATTTGACTTACACCCCAACACTCGGATTATGGTATCCAAAGGGCTCAAAATTTGATCTGGTTGGATTCTCGGATGCTGATTATGCTGGTGACAAGGTGGATCGCAAGTCTACATCAGGAACATGTCACCTTCTGGGACGATCACTTGTCTGTTGGTCTTCAAAGAAGCAAAACTGTGTATCACTCTCAACTGCTGAATCTGAATACATTGCTACTGGATCTTGTTGTGCTCAGCTTCTATGGATGAAGCAAACTCTCAAGGACTATGGCGTCAATCTGAAACAAGTACCTCTCTTCTGCGACAACGAAAGCACCATCAAGATTGCCAACAATCCAGTTCAGCACTCGAAGACAAAGCACATTGAAATTCGTCATCACTTTCTCAGAGATCATGTCATGAAGAAAGATATTGGCATCATTCACATCAACACTGAAGAGCAACTGGCAGATATCTTCACAAAGCCCCTAGATGAGAAAAGGTTTTGCAAGTTACGATGTGAGCTAAATATCTTGGAATCCTCAAATGTCCTGTGATCAGGCACACATCCTAATACTTATGCATGTTGATGACTTAGATGTGCAACACACGAAGTAAAGTATATCTTCAATCAATGAAGACTTACATTCTGAGTGTGAATACATTAACATGGAATTTGACTTCGGAGCGCCACGATAATTGTGCGCCGTGTCTGGGTCTAATACTTCCTATACAGTGGATAACGCCACCACCAAATTTCTTGGTTTGAAGTGTTTCACTCATGGCGTTATTGTTGAATATCTTCGCATTTGATTTGACTTCAAAATTTCAACTAATCTTCATGATTCACTTCACTATGTTGATTTGATTGCTTTTTCATATATATATATATATATATATACTAGTATTCTGTCCTCTACAGCATTCACTTATAGCTATGTCTTCATTGTTGAATCTTTTGAACTAAGTGAATGTGATCGGACCCTAATCTCTCTATGCTTACTATCTCAAACTCTATCTGTCCAAATCATATGCATTCTATTGAAACTGTCGAATGTCTTCTCTGCATCCTTGACAGCAGAAGACACAGAGACAAACATTAAGTCCGTTAAATGATTCATCCTTATTGATTGAAATCCGGAGAAGCCGGAACAACCATCCAACAAACTTGGCGGGCGTGGGAACGTGGGACAACTCTGAGTATGTTGCATGCTTGCCACGTGTTCCTGAGATGTGAACAGGCAGGGGCACCTGCGTAATTGCGCTGTGCCGCACACCTTCTTATAAATACGTGCCCCCTGCGGTCAAGAAAACCTTCTTCCACCTCTCCACCTCGTCAAAACCCTAGCGCCGCCGCTAGCTCTCGACGACGCCGGCGACGAAGCGCTTAGCTGCCGCGACTTCTCCGACGCCGTCCTCACGCCGGCCGCGGGCATCGTCCTCTCCGCCGCCGCCGTAGGTGTCCTCCGTCGCCAAGTTAGGGCACGGTGGATTGAACTGCTCGGTCTCCTTTCATCCCATCTAGCAGTTCATCGTGTGGTAAATATAACTCTATTTTTACCATCTTTTTGATCCTCAATGATTCATCCAATTTACCAAAATTTGTTTCTGTCTATACAAAGTTAGATCTATTCTGTCTGCATCTCATAATGCCTAGTATATTCACTTAAGCTTCATATCTAGTTAGATTCCTCACTTGTACTTATTCACGAATTCGTACAAATCTGGAAACGACTCTCAACATATAAGTGAATGTCTTCGCAACATGAGGTCAATGTCTTCAAACTGATTTATCTTCAAAATCTTCTGAGAATGCATATGACCTCTTCCCCTTCCCTCGCATCTCTAATGCTGTCACAGGTACATGTCCGTGGGAGAATCCCTAGGTTCTCATAGTCTGCATTCGTTTGCAGAATTCTTACAGCAACACATTGAATCTCCCGAAGCCAGTTCCTGTCTGACCAGCAAGCGAAAGCCTTTGAAGCCTTTGAACATATTGAAACCATTCAGTTTGAAGTTCATGGCTACGGAGAAATCTGTAAGGAAGGGTGGCAGACAGCGTCGAGGGGGAACATCAAAGGATCTGCCTGATGATCTTGCAGAACTTTACAAGACAGATCCTGAAGAGGATTATAATCAGCGCAAGACACGAATCCAATGGATTCGACGCTATTGGGCTGAACAATGGTTCAAGTACAAGTTCGTGACCCAGGAGTACGCTGAGAAGAATGCTATCAAGAGTCCTTGGGGTGATATTCTCTATCGAGGCCTTCCCCCCCAAGAACAAAGCTGAAGCCATTGCACAAGAATTTTATCCTTGTATGGTCCATGGACCACAGCCTAAGAATGCCGATCCATCATCATTGCTTTGGTGTCGTGATGATAATCTCTTCAAGCGCAACTTCCAGTATGCTTCTTTTTAGACCAACAGACAAGTGATCGTCCCAGAAGGTGACATGTTCCTGATGTAGACTTGCGATCCACCTTGTCACCAGCATAATCAACAACAAGACTCCCCAGTACTCCCCAACAACAACAAGTGACACCATCCGTGCAAGTTGAAGAGGATGAGGACCTCCTACTCCATCTCCAAAGGCGTCGCCTGTATTACAAAGGCTTCGCAAAGGACCAAGGCCTCAAGTCCCTCTTCCGAGCGTTCCAGAAGGAGAAGTGCACCATCAACCTGTTGCACGTCAAGTGTTTTCAGAAGCCACTCCAACTGTGAATGTCTCTGTGTCTGAAGCCCCAGCTGCTGAAGACAATCCAGCTGCATCAGCCGATGACGAACTTCAAGAAGAACGTGTCCCTACTCCCCCCGTTCCTGAAGAAGCTGTTCATGAAGTGAACGTGTCTGTGCCTGACCCTCCAGCTCATCAAGTGGAGGTTGAAAACCTTGAGGCTGCTACCACCAACACCAATGAAGCCAATGACATAGTCTTGGCTGAAGCTAATGTGGAGCCTGTCCCAAGTACCGTACCAGAAGTCAATGCTGAAAATGCTCCTGAAGCTTTTGTTGTGCAGCCCGAAGCCACTATTGCTGCCACTGCTCCTGTTCCGCCACCAAGGCCCTATACAATTGAGCAAGCTTACAACCATGGAGAGCTAATCACAGTAAGATGGCCCGTTCTAGTCCCTCCGCCTAATGTCTCTGGTCCTCAGTTTGACTATCACATTGAGCATAGGCCTCAGGTCCAGAAGCCAAAACCTAGACTGCCAAGGTTTCCAGGTACTGCCACATCTGTCGGGTCCTTCAATGCAAATGGCTTCAAAAGCCACAACACATTCCTTGATAGCTCAAAGAACCCCTACACAAGGCCAAGAATATCATCAGATCGTTTCTGGAGTCATCAGCAACGAAGTTATTACTCCTGTGTTATGTATGATCAAGGGCGCATTTTCCCTCATATGCGCCTCGACACTGAAGCCATTGCTGGACTGCCATGCTTAGAAGAAGCACTTGACTGCTTTCGTGATGCTGGTCTGCTCAGCTTTGTGACAGACAAAGAACATTGGAATGAAGAACTATTGCTTCAATTCTATGCTACCCTCCACATTCGCGGATACAACAGAGATACAAAGACATGGGTTCTCGAGTGGATGACAGGAAATGTTCATCATGAAGCCAAAGCTCTTGACATCTTTGAGCTTACTGGCCTATCCACTCCCGGAGAGCTGTATGAACCTGGTTGTCAAAACCACCGCAATGCACTGGAGAGCATCTTCCACAAGCCAGAACCAAACATGAGCCAGATGTTGAGCATGATGAAGCCATTGCCACATGACGCTGAATATCCAAAGGAGTTCTTTGTTGATGACCTCGAGTATCTGCCGCGCACCATATATCACATCATCAGGCAGACTCTATGGCCTATCAAAGGACATTCATCAGCTGCAAAACTTGAAGGAGCCATGAAGACATTGGTCCTTTACATCCTCAATGGCATCAGCTTCAATGCACAAGATTTCTTCATCAGGAAACTGGCTGCATCTGGATCTGACCTTTTCGGACTGAAATTCTATGCTCCATGGGTCATGCGCCTCATCAAGCAACATTCTGCTGTCAACTATCAACCCTCTGCTCGCAATCATGTGATCTTTCTACCAGAGGTTGATATGTCAGTTGAAGCCATATACCCTGAACCTGCCAAGAAGCCTCTTAGTCTTCAAAATGCTGAACACCAAAGCTTCACTCAGCCTATTGAAGGAGTCCAAGCTGTAACTCGTATCTATCCAATGGCTGGAAACACTCGTCTACCTCATCGTGCACCAACTGAAGCTACTGAGAGCACTATTGCTCAAAGGCCTCGGAAGCGCTCTCGGGTCCTAAATGACCAAGAACTTCTTGTGGCCCTGCATCAGAAACAAGATAAGCATCATTTTTGGCTCAAGCGTCAGATGCAAAGCCTCTTGGTGGATGTAAATCGCATTCGAAACCTTGCCACCAAGAATGCATTTGTCACTCACGAAACTTGTCGGCGATCATGGAAGAGTTTGACCCTGCTCAGTGCTGAAGCAGATCTTCAAGACGATGGCTTCACTGAAAGATTCAAGTTTGACTCCACTCCTCCATGGAATGCTGTCCTATGTAGAACTCCATCTCTTGAAGACTCTGACTATTCTTCCTCCACGGCAACTGTAAATGCCAATGTGATCGATGATGAAGACGATGCAACTTCACCGCCCCCTACTTCTGCACGAATCAACACTGCACCAAGTTCGTCTGCACCGCCAAACAACAACGACAACCCTACTGCTTCACCTACTCCTCATGAGGACGAGTAGATGCTCTATGTCTTCAAACCATTTGGTCATTACTGACAAAAGGGGGAGAAGCATATGAGTTGATAGTCTTCAAGCGGGTTCATAAGGGTGGTTGCTTTATATTTTTGCCTAGTGCTTACAACTCTTGCTTTTGATACACTTCGTTCTTTGAGTTGTAACACTTAAACTTGATGGTCGTCTGCTACTTATTTGCGTTTCCACGTGCGATGATAACTTCTGCACTTAGATCATTCTGCAGACGTCCATTTTTCATTATGCATGTCATTCTCTTAGTTATATCATTTCGTGCATGATGAATTATCTTCATAAGTTGAAGAGGATCTCCACAAGTACAACCTGCCATGTGCATTTGCATTCCAAAAGCAAATTATTTATATGCACATCTTCAGGGGGAGCCCTTGCCACTTATGAAGACAATACACTATCCTTTACAATTTCACATACTTCTTTCCCGTTGAAAACTTCAACCAGTTTGTCATCAATCACCAAAAAGGGGGAGATTGTAAGTGCATCTAGTGCCACCCCTAGTTGGTTTTGGAATATTGACGACAAAGTTGGTTGAGGGACTAATGCGTTTGTGAGAATTGCAGGATAACGCAGGTAGTGTCCCTCATTGATTCGGTT
Organism: Triticum aestivum; assembly: GCF_018294505.1. Classification (NCBI taxonomy): domain Eukaryota; kingdom Viridiplantae; phylum Streptophyta; class Magnoliopsida; order Poales; family Poaceae; genus Triticum; species Triticum aestivum. Next base: position 405,278,182 of record NC_057795.1, read on the forward strand.
TACCTACCGGAGATGACCCCTAAAAATGTATGAAGACAATGGTGGTGTGTGAAGATATTCACACTGAAGACTGTGACATGAGAAGACATTAAGTGAAGACTATGGAGCACGAAGACTGAGTTGTTTCGTTGTTTATTTTTCTTCTTTGTTGAGTCATAGGAACCACCGTACTGTTAAGTGGGGTCCAAGTGAACAAAGTCAGAGTGACTGAAGTGATGCTCAACACAAATCCTATGTCTTCGAGCGAAGACAATGAGAGCAAATCTTATCCAGAGCTGGATGAGTCAGCTTTGCTTGTAGCCCAAGTAAAGTTGTCGTGTGTGTTTGAAATCTGACCGTTGGAACACGTGTCAGTTCCTTAGTGACCTAGGGTCATTTTGGGCATATCAAGTCGGTTTGCCTTGTGGCTATAAATAGCCCACCCCCTACACCATAAATTGGTGGCTGCTCAGAGTTAGTTTACGGCTTTTGTCGTTTTGAGAGCAACCCACCTCGAAGCCTTTGACAGAGAAATCCTTGCGAGGACAAAGCCCAAACACCCAGAGCCAAAGAGTGTTAGGCATCACTGAAGTCTTTCTGTCTGTGTGACTTGAAGACTTATTACACTTGAGGACTGTGTATCCTCCAGCCGGTTAGGCGTCGCGTTCTGAGCATCCAAGAGTCATTGTGGATTGCCGGTGAACGAAGTCTGTGAAGGTTCGGAAGTCTACCTTGAAGACTTACTAGAGTGATTGGGCAAGGACTGTGTGTCCTTAGCTCAAGGGGAATAAGGTGAAGACGCGGTCTTTTGAGTTGAATCTCAGCCTCCCTAACTAGACGTACAGTTGTCACAGCAACTGGAACTGGTCCAACAAATCCTGTGTCTTCAACAAGTGACTGGTTCTATCCCTTCCCTCCTTTACTTTGAGTTTGTCTTCGTGAAGTCATTGCCTATTTGGCTTATTTGTTTGACTTCATTGCTTGACTACTATCATTGATTGGCTTCATACTATCTTCCATCCTGATCCTTACTACCTAGCTGCTATTAGTCTTTGTACGTTCACATTATTGCATACTTGACTATGGCTTGCTTGTTGTAGTTTATCTTCCGCTGCATATCAATTAGGTCATTTCTATTATTTGTCTTCGAAACTTCCACGTTTTGAAGACTTTGATAAAAATCACCTATTCACCCCCCTCTAGTCGATAACTAGCACTTTAAGTAACTACTCACAAATAATATTCATGTTCATAATTAGAGGGGTATTAATGTGCATAAAGGATCTTAACATATGATCTTCCACCGAATAAACCAACTAGCATCAACTACAAGGAGTAATCAACACTACTAGCAACCCACCAGGTACCAATCTAAGGTTTTGGGACAAAGATTGGATACAAGAGATGAACTAGGGTTTGAGAGGAGATAGTGCTGGTGAAGATGTTGATGGAGATTGACCCCCTCCTGATGAGAGGATCGATGGTGATGATTTCCCCCTCCCGGAGGGATGTTTCCCCGGCAGAACAGCTCCGCCGGAGCCCCAGAATGGTTCCGCCTTGTGGCAGCGGTGTCTCGTCCCTAAAGCTTGCTTATGATTTTTTTCCAGGGTAAAAGACTTCATATAGCAGAAGATGGTCACCAGAGGCCTGCCAGGTGGCCCACGAGGCAGGGGGCGCGCCTAGGGGGTAGGGCGCGCCCCCCACCCTCATGGCTAGGGTGTGGGGCCCCTCTGGTACTTTCTTCATCCAGTATTTTTTATTAATTCCAAAAATAACTTCCGTGGAGTTTCAGGACTTTTGGAGTTGTGTAGAATAGGTCTCTAATATTTGCTCCTTTTCCAGCCCAGAATCCCAGCTGCCGGCATTCTGCCTCTTCATGTAAACCTTGTAAAATAAGAGAGAATAGGCATAAGTATTGTGACATAACGTGTAATAACATCCCATAATGCAATAAATATCAAAATGGACGTAAATGGACGTATCAACTCCCCCAAGCTTAGACCTCGCTTGTCCTCAAGCGGAAGCCAAAATCGAAAAATATGTCCACATGTTTAGAGATAGAGGTGTCGATAAAATAAAATACGAACATGAGGGCATCATGATCATTCTTATAACAGCAACACATATATATTTTTCCATATGATTTCTTATGCTCAAGTAACAATCTATTCATAATGTCAAGTATGAATCAGAAACTTCATTGAGAACCAACAAACTATGATCTCGGCCATTGAAGCAATTGCAATTTATCATAACATCGGAAAGAGTCAATATAAGAGCTTTTCAGCAAGTCCACATACTCAACTATCATTCAGTCTTTCACAATTGCTAACACTCACGCAATACTTATGGGTATGGAGTTTTAATCGGACACAGAGAAAGATAGGGGCTTATAGTGTTGCCTCCCAACCTTTTACCTCAAGGGTAATGTCAACAATAATAGTTCATGCTAACATACATCCAATTGGATATATATATATCAGGATCTTTCCAACACAAGGTGCTTGCCAAAGGATAAAATATAAAAAGGAAATGTGAAGATCACCATGAGTCTTGCATAATGTATAAGACAAAAGTCAAAGATAGGACCTTCGCAGAGGGAAGCAGAGGTTGTCATGTGCTTTTAGGGTTGGATGCACAAAATCTTAATGCAAAAGAACGTCACTTTATATTTCCACTTGTGATATGGACCTTTATTATGCAGTCCATCGCTTTTATTGCTTCCATATCGCAAGATTATATAAAGCTTATTTTCTCCACACTAATAAGTCATACATATTTAGAGAGCAATTTTTATTGCATGCATCATGACAACTTACTTGAAGGATCTTACTCAATCCGTAGGTAGATATGGTGGACTCTCATGGCAAAACTGGGTTTAAGGATATTTGGAAGCACAAGTAGTATCTCTACTTGGTGCAAGGAATTTGGCTAGCATGAGGGGGAAAGGCAAGCTCAACATGTTGGATGATCCATGACACTATACTTTATTTCGGATATAAGAAAACATAACCCATTACGTTGTCTTCCTTGTCCAACATCAACTCTTAGCATGTCATATTTTAATGAGTGCTCACAATCATAAAATATGTCCAAGATAGTATATTTATATGTGAAAACCTCTCTTTCTTTATTACTTCCTATTAATTGTAACGATGACCAAAACTGTGTTTGCCAACTCTCAACAACTTTTATTCATCATACTCTTTATATGTGAAGTCATTACTCTCCATAAGATCAATATGATCTCTTTTATTTATTTTTATTCTTTCTTTTATTACCTCAAGATCAAAGTAAGATAGCAAAGCCCTTGACCCAACACTAATCTTTATTATATATAGCTCACGGACTCAATTACATAGAGGGATCATTAAGCAAAACTCAAAACTAGATCATACTAAAACTTTATTCTACTAGATCAAGATATTACTAAAAGGAGCAAACTAAGAAGAATGGTAAAGATAGGAGTGTGATGGTGATACGATACCGGGGCACCTCCCCCAAGCTTGGAGGTTGCCAAGGGGAGTGCCCATACCCATGTGATTATGTCTCCTTCTATGGAGGTGATGGTGTGATATTCTTGGCGATGATGCTCCTCAGGATACGATTCTCCTCCTCGAATTTATTGACTTGCTGCTTGAGGTCCATTATTTCCTTGCGGAGCTTACCCGTGACGGCTAAAGCTCCTTTCACCCATGGATGTTGCATAGCTGCTGGAGAACAAGGAACACTCTTTTTCATATTTTCATAAGAAAGAAATCTAACATTGGAAGGGATGACCGAGTTTGGGATAGTTGAGCTCTGTAGTTCCCCCATCGTGAATCCGGCTCGGAAACGAGAGGTAACTTCTTGATCCTCCTCCATGGCATCTATCCTTTTCAAGTCGGCCTCCATCTCCTCCTCTGTTGATGGCCCAAAGTGATAGGCATCACTGTTTTCTCTTGGACCCGGCGTCGGATGAGACACCCGACTCTCCCCAACTGACTCTTGAGAAGGCATCCTGCAGAAACAGCTAGAAACAAAAACAGAGGATATTTACGTGATACGGTGGTCAAAACCTCCAGGAGATTATATAATGAATTTTTATCGACTGAAAGAAGTATCGTGCAAGAAAACAGAGTCCGGAGGGTACACGGGGTGCCCACAAGGCAGGGGGGAGCGCCCAGGGGGGTAGGGCGCGCCCTCCACCCTCGTGGACGCCTTGTGTCCTTCCCGGACTACTTATTTTTCCTATTTTCTTAAATATTCCAAAATGGAGAAAAATTGCTATTAGAACTGTTTTGGAGTCGGTTTACTTACCGTACCACGTACCTATTCCTTTTCGAAGTCTGAAACGTTCTGGAAAGTGTCCCTTATGTATTCCTCCGGGGTTACGGTTTCAATCACATTGGTTTCAACATTTATGGGATTACCTGAGATATAATGTTTGATTCTTTGACCGTTCACCACCTTCGGATTTGTGCCTTCGAAGTTGTTGATTTTTATGGCACCGGAACGATAGACCTCCTCGATAACATAAGGCCCTTCCCATTTAGAGAGGAGTTTTCCTGCAAAAAATCTTAAACGAGAGTTGAAAAGCAACACATAATCACCTACATTAAACTCACGCTTTTGTATCCTTTTGTCATGCCATCTTTTAACTTTTTCTTTAAACAGTTTGGCATTCTCATAGGCTTGAGTTCTCCATTCATCAAGTGAACTAATGTCAAATAACCTCTTCTCATCAGGAAGTTTGAAATCATAATTGAGCTCTTTAATGGCCCAATATGCCTTATGTTCTAGTTCGAGAGGTAAGTGACATGCTTTTCCATAAACCATTTTATATGAAGACATACCCATAGGATTTTTATATGCAGTTCTATAGGCCCACAATGCATCATCAAGTTTCTTGGACCAATTCTTTCTAGATCTATTAACAGTCTTCTACAAAATTAACTTGAGCTCTCTATTACTAAGTTCTACTTGACCACTAGACTGCGGGTGATATGGAGATGCAATTCTATGATTAACATCATACTTAGCAAGCATTTTACGAAAAGCACCATGAATAAAATGTGAACCACCATCAGTCATTAAATATCTAGGGACGCCAAACCTCGGAAAAATAACTTCTTTAAGCATCTTAATAGAAGTGTTATGATCAACACTACTAGTTGGAATAGCTTCTACCCACTTAGTAACGTAATCAACAGCAACTAAAATATGTGTATACCCATTAGAGGAAGGAAACGGTTCCATATAATCAAATCCCCAAACATCAAATGGTTCAATAATAAGAGAATAATTCATAGGCATTTCTTGACGTCTACTAATATTACCAATTCTTTGTCATTCATCACAAGACAAGACAAACTTACGAGCATCTTTGAAGAGAGCAAGCCAATAAAAACCGGATTGCAATACCTTATGTGTAGTTCTATCTCCAGTGTGGTGTCCTCCATAAGCCTCAGAGTGACACTTGCGTAGGATCTGTTCCTGTTCATGCTCATGTACACAACGTCTAATAACACCATCTACTCCTTCTTTATAAAGGTGTGGGTCATCCCAGAAGTAATGTCTTAAATCATAGAAAAACCTTTTCTTTTGCTGGTATGTGAAACTAGGTGGTATAAATTTAGCAATAATGTAATTCGCATAATCAGCATACCATGGAGCAGTACGAGAAGCATTTATGACAGCTAATTGTTCATCAGGAAAGCTATCATCAATAGGTAGTGGGTCATCAAGAACATTCTCTAACCTAGACAAGTTGTTTGCAACGGGGTTCTCAGCTCCCTTTCTATCAATAATATGTAAATCAAATTCTTGTAGCAAGAGAACCCAGCTAATAAGTCTAGGTTTAGCATCTTTCTTTTCCATAAGATATTTAATAGCAGCATGATCAGTGTGAACAGTTACTTTAGAGTCAACAATCTAAGGTCTGAACTTATCACAAGCAAATACAACTGCTAAAAATTCTTTTTCAGTAGTAGCATAATTTCTCTGGGCACTGTCTAGAGTTTTACTAGCATATTGAATAACATTTAATTTCTTATCAACTCTTTGTCCTAGAATAGCACCTACAACATAATCACTAGCATCACACATAATTTCAAAGGGTAAATTCCAATCAGGTGGCTGAACAATGGGTGCAGAAAGCTTTCTTAAGTATTTCAAATGCTTCTACACAATCATCATCGAAGACAAAAGGAATGTCTTTTTGTAAGAGATTAGTCAAAGGCCTAGGAATTTTAGAGAAGTCCTTAATGAACCTCCTATAAAAACCGGCATGACCAATGAAACTTCTGATACCTTTAATGTCCTTGGGACATGGCATCTTTTCAATAGCATCAACTTTAGCTTTATCAACCTCAATACCTCTTTCAGAAATTTTATGCCCCAAGACAATGCCTTCATTAACCATAAAGTGGCACTTCTCCCAATTCAATACAAGACTAGTATATTTGCATCTCTGCAAAACTCGATCAAGGTTGCTTAAGCAATCATCAAAAGAAGATCCATAAACGGAGAAATCATCCATGAAAACCTCAACAATCTTTTCATAAAAGTCAGAGAATATAGCCATCATGCATCTTTGAAAGGTAGCAGGTGCATTACATAAACCAAAAGGCATACATCTATAAGCAAAAGTACCAAAAGGGCAAGTAAAAGTGGTCTTTTCTTGATCCTCTTTTGACACAGGTATTTGAGAGAAACCAGAGTAACCATCTAGAAAGCAAAAATGTGTATGTTTGGATAATCTTTCTAGCATTTGATCAATAAAAGGCAAAGGGTAATGATCCTTTTTAGTAGCTTTATTTAATTTGCGGAAATCAATTACCATCCTATAACCTCTAACAATTCTTTGCAGGATCAATTCATCTTTATCATTAGGAACGATAGTAATACCTCCCTTCTTAGGGACACAATGGATAGGACTTACCCACTGACTATCAACAATGGGATAAATTATACCTGCCTCTAGAAGCTTTAGTATTTCTTTTCTTACCACTTCTTTCATCTTAGGATTTAACCGTCGTTGGTGATCAACAACCGGTTTGGCGTCTTTCTCCAATTTTATTTTGTGTTGGCATAGAGTGGGACTAATGCCCTTAAGATCATCAAGAGTATATCCAATAGCAGCACGATGCTTCTTCAGAGTTTTCAATAATTTCTCCTCTTCCTGCTCTGAAAGGTTAGCACTAATAATAATAGGATATATCTTCTTTTACTCGAGATAAGCATATTTAAGAGTATTAGGTAGTGGTTTAAGCTCAAACACGGCATCACCCTTCAGTGGTGGGGGATCCCCTAGAATTTCAACAAGCAAGTTGTGTTTCAAAACAGGTCCCTATTTAAAGAATACTTCATCTATCTCCCTTCTTTCATTCATAAACATATCATTTTCATGATTGTTCTAAAGGATCATTAGGAGGCACGACAATAGAAGAAAGACCAATAATTTCATCCTTACTAGGCAATTCTTTGTCATGGGGTTGTCTACGAAATTTAGCAAAATTAAACTCATGAGACATATCCCCCAAACCAATAGTAACAACATCCTTTTTGCAGTCTATCTTAGCATTAACAGTATTCAAGAAGGGTCTACCAAATATAATGGGACAAAAGCTATCTTGTGGGGAACCAAGAACAAGAAAATCAGCAGGATATTTAACTTTCCCACACAAGACTTCAACATCTCTACCAATCCCAACTGGTGAAATAGTATCTCTATTGCCAAGCTTAATTGTAACATCTATTTCTTCTATCTCAACAGGTGCAATATCATGCATAATTTCTTTGTATAAGGAATGAGGTATTGCACTAGCACTAGCACCCATATCACATAAGCCATGATAACAATGATCTCCTATTTTAACAGAAATAATAGGCATGCCTACAACGGGTCTATGTTTATTTTTAGTATCGGGTCTAGCAATTCTAGCAACTTCATCACAGAAGTAAATAACATGCCCATCTATATTATCAGCCAAGAGATCTTTAACCATAGCAATACTAGGTTCAACTTTAATTTGCTCAGGTGGTGTAGGTGTTCTAGTATTACTCTTACAAACCACAGTTGAAGCTTTAGTATGATCCTTTATCCTAACAGGGAAGGTGGTTTCTCAATATAGGTAGTAGGAACAATAGGATCATTATAAGTAACAGTCTTTTCTTCAACTTTAACAGGTGCAACTACTTTTACTTCAATGGGAGGACTATATTTAAACCACTTCTCCTTAGAGAGATCAACATGAGTAGCAAATGATTCACAGAAAGAAGCTACTATCTCAGAGTCAAGTCCATATTTAGTGCTAAATTCACGAAAAGCATCGGTACCCATAAAAGATTTAACACAATCAAACTTACGTGTCATACCTGACTCCTTACCTTCGTCAAGATCCCAATCTTCAGAGTTGCATTTAATTCTTTTCAATAAATACCATCTGAATTCAATAGTCTTCATCATAAAAGAACAAGTACAAGAAGTATCGAGCATGGAGCAGTTGTTGAGAGAAAGCCGAGCATAATTCTTTTGAATAATCATTTCTCTTGAGAGCTCATGATTGGGGCATGAATATAACATTGACTTAAGCCTCCCACGAGCTGGAGCGATGCTTTCTCCTTTGTGACGCCAAAAATTATATATATAATTACGATCATGATGAACAAGATGCATAGGACAAAACTTCTGATGAAATTCCAATTTCAATCGGTTGTAGTTCCATGATCCCATATCATCACATAGCCTAAACCATGTCAGTGCCTCTCCCTTCAAAGATAAAGGGAAGACCTTCTTCTTGATAACATCGTCGGGCATACCTGCAAGCTTAAATAATCCACAAACTTCATCCAGATTAGGTGTAAATCGGGATGCAATGTTCCGTCTCATGTAAAGGGATTAGCTAGCAGTTTCTCTATCATACCCTAAGGAATTTCAAAGTAAACATTATCAGTAGGTTCAGTAGGTTGAGGAGAAACTCTTTGCTCTACTGTTCGGGGCAAAGATACCCCGAACAAGCCCATCAAAGGATTAATTTCCATAGTAACAAGTGACAGTAAATTTTAGCACACTATATAAATTTTTCCTTACTAAGTTCCACTTACCAAAGGCGCTTCACTCCCCGACAACGGTGCAATAAAAGAGTCTTGATGACCCACAAGTGTAGGGGATCTATCGTAGTCCTATCGATAAGTAAGAGTGTCGAACCCAACGAGGAGTGGAAGGAAATGACAAGTGGTTTTAAGTAAGGTATTCTCTGCAAGCACTGAAATTATCGGTAACAGATAGTTTCGTGATAAGGTAATTTGTAACAGGTAACAAGTAATGAAAGTAAATAAGGTGCAGCAAGATGGCCCAATCCTTTTTGTAGAAAAGGACAAGCCTGGACAAATTCTTATTTGGAGAAAAGCGCTCCCGAGGACACATGGGGATTATCGTCAAGCTAGTTTTCATCACGCTCATATGATTCGCGTTTGTTACTTTGATAATTTGATATGTGGGACCGGTGCTTGGGTACTGCCCTTTCTTGGACAAGCATCCCACTTATGATTAACCCCTATTGCAAGCATCCGCAACTACAAAAGAAGTATTAAGGTAAATCTAACCATAGCATGAAACATATGGATCCAAATCAGCCCCTTACGAAGCAACGCATAAACTAGGGTTTAAGCTCCTGTCACTCTGGCAACCCATCATCTACTTATTCCTTCCCAATGCCTTCCTCTAGGCCCAAACAATGGTGAAGTGTCATGTAGTCCTCCGGCAGCAACACGTCCTCCGGCAGCACTCCAAGCAGCAACGCGCGCGCCGTCTTGTCCTTCCACGCATTCACCGCCGCATCGCTCGGCGCCACCGCCTCCCACACGGTGTGCACGTCGAGGATGGCATGCGCCTTGATCGCCCAGATGGTGTAGTTGTCCACCATGAGCATCGGCATCACCATCGACGCCGATCCGCCCGCGCCTCCGCCATGAGGGACGAGCGCCATGGTCGCCGGTGATCGCCCGAACCGAAGCTCTGTATACCAATTGTTGGTGTCTAGCCCTAGCTCTCATCCTCACCTTCGGCTCTCTCTCTCGCACAGATGTAGAAGAAAGAAGCAAGAAGAACGAGAAGAACACAACAAGAGTTTGCCCCAGTGCACGTACGCCGCCCGGCCGCACGAACGACCGTTTATATTTCCCTCGAGCAACAAACTCCAGATCGATCTGTTACAACGCAGGGGTATTTATACCCTGGGACTTGCCGGGCACGTACCCACGTCCCAGATCACACTGAGCACCCGATCTGGCCTGCGCCGTCCACGCCCCCCGGTGACATGCACGTACATGCCCAGGTCGTGCGCGCCCGCCAGGACCGACTCCAACGCTCCCCCAATTCCCGTCAACAGAACACGCACACACTACATGCAGCTAATACATGCATGCACTCACATCTAGCTAGCTCACGCATGCATGCACGGCTTATTTGTCTAACACTACAAAACTATTATCTTTACTTTCGCCACTGTTACCATTACTATCATACTACTTTGCTGCAGATACTGAGTTATCCAGGTGTGGTTGAAATTTTTTTTGACCTTGAAGACTGCAGGGCTTGCACCCCACAACATTTTATTGATAAAAAGAAGGAAACATAGCAATACAAGGTTTCCTCAAGATGAGGAAAAAAGAAAAAAGAAACTACAGAAACCTAAAGAAGACTATACAAAAGAACTAGGAGAGGAGGGGGTGGGGGCAGGAAAATATACCTAATAATTACAACATTTCATACAAAAATAAGCCCCCCTCAAGGAGGCAGGAAAGCAATCCACTTTAACAGAGCATCCCTGTGTTTTCTTTTGATTCTATGAGAGAGGAGTGTAAGATCACCAATGAAACCATTTCTCCAAGCTCTGGAAGAAGGTCTGATGCTCCTGAAGGCCCTGTCATTCCTCACCTTCCAAATATTCCACCAAGCAGTAAAGACCACTTCCACAAAGAAAGGTTTGCTAAAATAATTTCTAGCATTAAAAGCAATATCCACCATGTCATCACTATCCTTCCAAACAATTTGCAGAAAGTTCCACACACGAACACTGAAATTGCACTGAAAGAAAAGATGATTCCTGTCCTCAAGTGTGCCAGTAGGACAGAGTACACATTCAGGGCCATCATTAATCCTCCAATGCCTCCTCTGGATCATGTCCTTAGTGTTTACTCTGTCCATTATAACAAGCCAAGCAAACATTTTGATGGACATGGTGCAGCAACTCTTCCAGATCCACATGCTGCAGATACTAAGTTATCCAGGTATGGTTGAATTGACAACTCAACTGCTAATACTTAAGAATATTCTTTGGCTCCCCTTGTGTTGAATCAATAAATTTGGGTTTAATACTCTACCCTCGGAAGCTCTTGCGATCCCCTACACTTGTGGGTTATCAAGATTGACCCCCTCCCAATGAGAGGACCGATGGTGATGACAATGATGATGATTTCCCCCTCCGGAGGGATGTTTCCCCAGTAGAACAGCTCCGTCGGAGCCCTAGATTGGTTCCGCCAAGGTTCCGCCTCGTGGCGGTGGTGTCTCGTCTGAAAGCTTGCTTATGATTTTTTCCAGGTTAAAAGACTTCATATAGCAGAAGATGGCCACCGAAGGCCTGTCAGGTGACCCACGAGGCAGGGGGTGTGCCCAGGGGGGTAGGGCGTGCCCCCCACCCTCGTGGCCAGGGTGTGGGCCCCCTCTGGTACTTTCTTCGCCCAATATTTTTTATTAATTCCAAAAATAACTTCTGTGGAGTTTCAGGACTTTTGCAGTTGTGCAGAATAGGTCTCTAATATTTGCTACTTTTCCAGCCCAGAATCCCAGTTGCCGGCATTCTTTCTCTTCATGTAAACCTTGTAAAATAAGAGAGAATAGGCATAAGTATTGTGACATAACGTGTAATAACATCCCATAATGCAATAAATTTCAATATAAAAGCATGATGCAAAATGGATGTATCAGTGATCGCCGTCCGTAGTGGATTTGTCTTCGGCTCTACGATCAAGCATAGCGTGCGAGGTCAGAGACCATTTTAACGATCAATTAAACGCCGCCATCTGTCGATCCAAAGACCGCAATATGGATTTTATAGACCTTGATCTCAACCTAATCTGCGGATGAAGCTTGCGAACCAGCGATAATTCTCACAAAAAACTAACTTGTACAAAACAGATCTAATTAGAAAAACATCACCTGATCGTCCCATCGATCCATGTCAATCACTCAGCAGGCTCTCAATGAAAGCACCAATGTCGATGTCAAAACTGGCGGATCTCGTCGTAGGGGTCCTAAGCTAAGCGTCTTGGAGCAATGGTAACATGGACACGGGATTTTACCCAGCTTCAGGCTCTCTCAAAGAAATAATACCCTACATGCTACTTTTGATTATATTCATATGAGGGGTAGTACAGAGTACATGTATCTAACACGAGATTGTGGTAATGAATATGTGATTGTCCATTAACTAGCCTGGCCTCGGTTTATATAACACACCGGAGGCCTAGGGTTTAGGAGAGTCCTCGTCTTGGGCGCCAAGTCTTGTGGAGTCTTCCTTGTATGCGGCAGGGGTTGTCCGAACTGGCCCATGATTGAGCCGCAATGGGGGTCCTCGGCCCGATCCAGCTGGTCGGGGGACGACATGGTGGGTACCCCCTAGTCCAGGACATCGTCACTCCTTAACGGGTTTTGCCTTTGGGTCGACTCACAAACGGTGCTCAGCTAGTCCCCTGGGTACACCTGGCATGTCAGATGACTTCCATGCAAAGATGTCCTAGTTCTCACGGAGGAACTGGATGAGCGCTTCTTCCTATTTGCTGTCGAGTGTCGTTGAGATATGGGGTTGGAGCATCATTGGGGTCGGTCGGGTGAATGTGGACTCGCTTGGTCTCATCGGCCGACTGAAATGCGGACTCCGAGGCAGGCCTCTTGGCACGCAGCAAATCACTCGGATCTGCAGTCTTCTGGTACTCTTGAAACTCCACTGCTGCCATCTGCTTATCTGGTATCTTAGCACCGTCCTGAAGACAATCTTCTGCTCTCTGTTGGTTACCGGCCAGACATATTCATCTTGAGGTACACATAACACGGTCGTGCCATGAAGCTAGCATAGGCAGGTCTTCCCAAAATGGCATGATAGGCACTTTCAAAATCCACTACCTCAAACGTCAACTTTTCCTTGCAGTAATTCTTCTCATCGTCGAAAACCACGTCAAGAGTGATCTGACCGAGTGAGTCGGCATTCTTTCCTGGGATGACTCCATGGAATCGCATGTTGCTCTCGCTGAGCTTGGACATTCGAATGCCCATCCCTTTGAGGGCCTCAGGGTACAAGATATTCAGACCACTGCACCATCCATCAAAACCTTGGTCAGTCTGGTGCCCCCAACGACTAGGTCGACCACCAACGCTTGCTGCCCAGGGTTAGCAACGCGTGGCGGGTGGTTAGACTGGTCGAATGTAGTAGGGGGTTTTGACACTTCAAATACTTTGGTGTTGCTGGAGCAACCATGTTCACCTCTCTGTTAATAACTTCTAATCGACTTTTGCTTTCGAGATCAGCAAAAATCTCCAAGGTGGCATTAACATTGGGGTAACCACCATCATCATCTTTGTCTTCCTCCTTATCGGACTCTTTGTCCTTTTCACTGGGTTGGCTTTCTCGGAAGCTCTAGATTAGGAGTCGAAATTGTCGAGTCATATGCTTGGGGAGAATCAGGTTCCCCTTCTCATCCTTTTTGGTGTGTATATGACATGGCAAATCCATCACATCATTTCCTACTTGATCCTTCACTTTCTTAGGGATCCAAGGCCCTTTGGGCTTCCCCTTGAACTTTCCTTGGTTCAACACTTCTGCCTCGGCAGGGCCTGCTGCCTCAGCCCTTCGCTTGTGCTTCTGACTAGAATTTCCTCCTCCGGTGTCTTGGGAGACTAGTCTGCTCTTGCCACTCCGGAGTCAGTTCTCTTCTTTGTTGTTAGCGTACTTAGTGGCAATCCCCACTGTGTTCGGTCCGACCGAACTTTAGATTGAGCTCTCTGTAGGGAACAACTTCTTTAAAGGCACAAACTGCTTGCTGATTAGATACATTCTCCACTGTGTGATGCAAAGTGATCCATCTCTGGATATAGTCCCTCAAGGTCTCGTTCTGTTTCTGCACACAATGCTGCAATTCTGGCAAACCAGTAGGTCTCTTGCAGGTGCCCTCAAATGTTCTGGTAAACACTCGGGCCAACTCATCCCAACTCAAAATGCTTCCAAGGGCCAACTGATTCAGCCAGGCCCTGGAAGAACCTTCAAGCATAAGAGGGAGGTGCTTCATGGCCACCTCATCACTGCCGCCACTAATGTGCACAGCCACTCGGTAGTCTTCGAGCCAAGTGTCGGGCTTTGATTCTCCTGCGAACTTACTAACGTCAGTCGCCAATCTGAAGTTGTGAGGGATCTCAGCGGCTCTGATGGCTCTTCCAAAACACTCAGGGCCAGAAATGTGGACCCGGCTTCCACTGGGCCTGTCTCTATCCAGCCCTTCTTTGTATGCTCTGTTCTAGTTGACCAAACCCTAAACAAGGACTGACCTTGCATCGAAGCTAGGCTCTCTTGGGTCGACTGGAACTCCATGGTCATTTCCATACGGATGCCTATCATCATACCGCCGGGACGCATATGACCCATCCCTCGGAAGGGGCGAAGGTGCTCGACGGTGGTTGTCGCGGGTGTACTCACGATCATACTCTCCATGAGCTCTTCCTAGGTGTCGATCTCGACAGTGATCATGATTTTCACGTCGCAAAGGCAACCCAGGACTGTGTGCCGACTGAACGGTGTCTGCCCTTACTAATCTGTTGTGGATCATGTTCCGTGACTGAGAAATGGCGGAGTTCAGGTCTCCTGCTGCTCGGAGCAGCGTTCTAATCTATTCCAAACCTCTTCCAGCTTTTGAACGGGACGGCTGAATAGACTCTGCGATACGTGCAGCAGCTGCAAGATTCTAGATCAGAGTGCGGAATACCTGAGTTTCCGGTGGAAACAACTGTCATGGACATTGACTAGATTCGGGGATCAGTCGACGGGCACGCTCGTTGAGACAATGCTGGAGATTCTCCAAACGAGTGCGCTCAGCCAGCGTGGCCAGGCGCACTGCCTCCAAGGCCCGACCCTTAGCGGTCTCCCCTATGATGGGGGTCGGGAGGGCCTCCACGTTGCGGCGGTGCAGCTCCTCCCTCTGATACGAGTTGAGAGGTTGGGGCTAATACTCCTCATGGCCGAATGACGGGCCATCGCCGCCACCATCGCTGCCGCTGTGACGGAAACCAGGTGGGCTGCGATGGGAGTCGACCATAAGGATTTCTACCGCGGGGTCACAGCTCCCGCTCTTGGAAAATGTGTCTGCTAAGTCAGTCGACAAGTCGACTGGACTGCAGTGAAATACGTCGGGCTCAATTGCCGTGACTTGGGGAGTGACTGAGGGAGTCCGGGATTAAGGGGTCCTCGGACAGCCGGACTATATGCGTATGCTGGACTATTGGGCTATGATGATACAAGATAGAAGACTACGTCCCGTGTCCGGATGGGACTCTCCTTTGCGTGGAAAGCAAGCTTGGTGATTCGGATGTAAAGATTCCTTTCTCTGTAACCGACTCTGTATAACCATAGCCCCTTCCGATGTCTATATAAAGTGGAGGGTTTAGTCCGTAGGACGAGAACAATCATAATCATACGCTAGCTTCTAGGGTTTAGCCTCTACGATCTTGTGGTAGATCAACTCTTGTAATACTCATATCATCAAGATCAATCAAGCAGGAAGTAGGGTATTACCTCCATCGAGAGGGCCCGAACCTGGGTAAACATTGTGTCCCCCGCCTCCTGTTACCATTAGCCTTAGACGCACAGTTCGGGACTCCCTACCCGAGATCCGCCGGTTTTGACACCGACATTGGTGCTTTCATTGAGAGTTCCACTGTGACGTCGATGATAGGGTTGATTGCTCGCCTTGTTATCAAGGACAACATCACCTCCGGGGGAGCTCTGGCCTCAGGCCAAACCCTCCGGCTGGGCGGCTTCATCTTGACCGCCCGTTCGGCCGTCAGGCCGACCATGACTTATCAGGTCATCAAAAATCGTCTCCGCGTCGGCTAAGAATACGCCGAGCAGATGGATCCAACGGAGTTATCTTCTCTAAACGGGCTCCTGGATCGCATCGCCGCTCTGGGAGTCGCTTTGGACTACGATCGGATTGGGATTAAACCCGATCAGAGAGAGATTGAATCTCCGCCGATCACCCATCAGATAGCGGTGGTGGAGGAGCGATGTAACAACTCTTCCCCCATATTGAGGATGAAATATGTCCGGGTTTCCGAGCTCACCAAGCCGGATACATGCCCGCGGGAAGACATGCCCCGAACTCCAAACTTAGAATCGGATTGTGGGCCAGAAAAATTGGTTCACATCCCGGAGTCTGAACTATTAAGCTCGGAAACTCCTCAAGCTCTGGGTCACGAATCGGATCTGGGTCCGGACTTAAATCCACCCACCCACCCAAACTCAGGCGATCTTTCCCACATCAGACAACAGTTCCAAGAGATGGTACATCACTTTTGGGCCAGATTCCTCATTGTCAAGGACAAGGTTAAAGACCGCTGCGATGAAGACGCAATCTCATTATTCTGCAGAAATTGCACGGACAAGGGACTCCTTAACGCCATAAATCGCCGTCACATAACACGCTTCGATGACTTGGTGATCATAGTATAGAAGTACTGCACGATGGAAAGCGCATGGAAAACTCAGGCAACCTTTTGGGATCCACTGGCTCTCGCTAAACCCCTCGTCCGAGCAAAAAGGGTGTACCCTCGTAGGTCGCCCGATCCAATCACGAAGAAATCAAATCCCACTATAGGGCGCACAACCGTTTTGGAGTGATGGCTCGATAGGCCATGCAAAATGCACACCACACCGGATACCATACTAACACACAGCCTTAGAGCATGTTGGATACTTTGGCAGGTGGCCAAGAGCGGCGAGGATCTCCTCATAAAAAACACTGCAGAGCAACATCCCACAGAACACAATGCTATAGTATTGACAGACTTTGAGACTTTCGCCTCAGGTAATAGGCGCAAGAGAGCACTCTGCTGCCTCACTGAAGTCTGCCAAGTCGCACCGATAAACCCCTGGAACGACACGGCCATAACTTTCAGTGCCAGTGACGAACCGCAATTCAAGACAGTCCGGGCACCAGCCGCTTTGGTCATCATTCCAATCATGGACGGCTTCCGTCTTACCAAAGTGCTCATGGACGGTGGTAGCGGACTAAACCTCATTTACGAGGAAACCTCAACAAAATGGAAATAGACAGGAGCCGCATTGAACAAAGCAGCACAACCTTTAGAGGAATTATTCCCAGCTAGGAGGCACGATGTGCGGGAAAAATCACACTCGATGTGGTATTCGGCACGCCGGAGAATTATCAATCCGAAGAGATAACATTTCAGGTGGCCCCTTTCACCAGTGGATATCACGCCTTGTTAGGGCGGGATGCGTTTGCGAGCTTCCAAGCTATACCCCATTACGGGTACATGAAGCTCAAGATGCCTGGGCCTAATGGAATTATCACCCTTGCTAGTGATCCGGACACAGCACTCCGCGCCGAAAATAAAACAGCCGCCTTGGCCCTCAAAGCATTGTCTGAAGCCCTCGCGACCGAAGAATTAACTGCATTTCGCTCCATAGTGGATAGAGACGACGTGATACTCGATAAGCGATCCAAGTCCACCTCCTTCAAACCAGTGGACGAAATAGTTAAATTCCAAGTCCACCCAGCGGAATCCTCGAAGACAGCATCCATCGGGGCACAGCTGGATCCCACAATTGATGTTGCACTGTGGGCGTTTCTACGCGAGAATTGGGATATTTTCGCCTGGCACCCTTCTGATATGCCGGGGATCCCACGCAAGCTGGCCGAACACAGCCTCAACATACTGAAGGGATACAAGCCGGTCAAGCAAACACTATGGCGCTTTTCAGAACCCAAACGACAAGCTATGGGAGAGGAACTAGCCAAGTTACTCGAGGCCGGATTCATCAGAGAAATAAAACACCCGGATTGGCTAGCAAACTTGGTGATGGTACCAAAGAAGGATAAATCCTGGCTCCTATGTGTCGATTTCAAAGACCTCAACAAGGCCTGCCCTAAGGATCCCTTCACTCTCCCACGCATCGATCAGATTATCCATGCCACCGCAGGACACGACTCACTGTGTTTCCTCGACGCATACTCCGGATACCATCAAATCAAGATGGCGGAGTCCGATCAAGCCGCAACGGCATTTATAACCCCATACGGCCTTTCTGCCTCAACACTATGCCTTTCGGGCTCAAAAATGCTGGTGCCACCTACCAACGCATGATTCAAACATGCCTAGAGAAACAAATTGGCAAAATAGTTGAAACATATGTTGACGACATAGTCATCAAGACTAGACATGCCGAGTCTTTAATAGACGATCTAAGTCTTGCGTTCCATAACCTCCAAACATATGGCATTAAGCTCAATCCGGAAAAATGTGTTTTCAACATTCCCGCCGGAAAGCTGCTGGGATTCATTGTTTCCAATAGTGGAATTGAAGCAAACCCATCTAAAATACGAGCTTTGTCACAGTTGGCTACCCCAATAGATCTCAAACAAATCCAGAAACTAACTGGATGCGTGGCAGCTTTAAGCCGCTTTATCTCCAGATTGGGAGAAAAGACATTGCCACTTTATCGCCTACTTTGATGAACCGAACACTTCGAGTGGACTGACGCGACAACGGTCGAACTGGAGGAAAAAAAGGCTCTTTTAGCAAGCAACCCAATCCTGGCCGCGCCGAACGTCGGTGAACCCATGTTGTTATACATAGCCGCAACAAACCAAGTTGTGAGTGCGGTGCTCGTCGTCGAACGAGAGGAGGACGGACACAAATTGCCGGTTTAGAAGCTGGTATACTACGTATCCATTGTTCTCACACCATGCAAATCCCGGTACCCACATTATCAAAAAATAGCATACGCGGTCTTCATGGCATTCCGGAAATTATGACACTACTTTCAAGAGTGTTCAATCACGGTGGCCTCCGAAGTACCACTTAATGACACAATAAACAACCGTGATGCCACGGGCCGGATTGCCAAGTGGGCCATCGAGCTCCTCCCATTCGACATCACATATAAACCACGGCGAGCCATTAAATCCCAAGTATTGGCTGATTTCGTCGCTGAATGGACAGAGGCCGAACTCCCTAAAGAGTACGGCGCATACTCCAACTAGATCATGCACTCCGACGACTCTAAAATACTGGCAGGTCTAGGGGTGGGTGTTGTCTTAACATCCCCCACGGGAGATACAGTCCAATACGTACTCCAAATATTATACACAGACTCCAACAATACAGCCGAATACGATGCTCTGTTGTATGGTCTTCGAATGGCCGTCTCCATGGGCATTCAGCGCCTAGAAGTGCGTGGGGATTCAAACCTCACAATATCTCAAATAAATGGAGACTTCGATGCCAAACATCCGAAAATGGCGGCCTATCGTAATGCCGTCCTTAAGATGTCAGCTCAGTTCGAGGGGCTCGAATTTCATCACGTGGCTCGAGAAAGCAATCAAGCGGAGGATGTCCTTGGCCGCATCGGTGCTAAGCGCGACCCCGTCCCACCTAACATCTTTCTGGAAAGGCTTTTCAAGCCATCCGTGGTGTGGGAAGGAGAGACCGGCAACATCAGTCTGGATCTGACCACAACCCCAGATTCCGAACACACTGACATAATCGGGGACTCTCCCACCGAAATAACACCTTCGACCCATCTCATCATGGTTGTTATCGCCCCATGGACTGAACCCTTCTTGGCCTACCTTAACAAGCATGAACTCCCCGAGGACCAAAATGAGGCACGCTGCATTGTGCCGCGCTCTAAAGCCTACAAGGTCCATGAGGGAGAGCTTTATAAGAAAAGCGCTGCCGGGGTACTTCAAAGATGTATCTCCGAGGAGGAAGGGCGGCAGCTATTGGCTGAAATTCATGCCGGCCTCGGCGGTCACCACACCGCAGCTCGGGCCCTTGTAAGCAAGGCCTTCCGTACAGGTTTCTACTGGCCGACAACCCGAGCAGTCACAGAAGACCTAGTCCAACATTGCGTCGGATGCCATGTTTTCGCCAACCAAAGCCATATGCCACCCACCGCCCTACAAACAATCCCCATAACTTGGCCTTTTGCAGTCTGAGGGCTTGATATGGTTGGACCCCTTAAAGGAGGAAGCCATAAGAAAAAATACTTGTTGGTCATGGTGGATAAATTCACCAAATGGATAGAAGCCAAACCAGTTAAAACGTCCGAATTCGGACCCGTGATAGAATTCATATCAGGCGTGGTACACCGTTATGGTGTCCCCCACAGCATCATTACAAACAATGGCTCCAATTTCATAGCCGATGAGGTGAAAACTTGGTGCGGTAACATGGGCAGTAAGCTTGATTATGCCTCCGTCTATCACCCTCAAACAAACGGTCAAGCCGAACAAGCTAATGGTCTTATTATGAGCGGCATCAAACCTAGACTAGGTCAATCCTTAAAAGAATTAGACACGCATTGGGTTGAGGAGCTTGACTCCGTACTCTGGGGGCTGCAGACCACGCCAAATCGCACTACCGGATACACACCCTTCTTCATGGTGTACGACGCAGAGGTTGTGCTGCCCTGCGATATTATTCATGACTCACCTCGAGTGCGCATGTACGAAGAGAGAGAGAGAGGCCGAGCTCGATCGGCAGGACAGTTTAGATGCCCTGGAAGAGGAGCGCGATGTCACAAAAGCCCGTTCCACATTCTATTAACAACAGGCTCGCAGATATCAAAGCAGAGAAGTACGGGCCAAGACTTATAATATTGGCGAACTCGTTCTACGTCTACCGGAGAAGAAAAAGGACAAACTCAAGCCCAAGTGGGAGGGTCCCTTCATTATTGACAAAGTTCTCACCGGAGGAGCGTACCGACTGCGGGATGCATCCGACAATCGCCTCAAGCCGAACCCATGGAACGCAGCTAGACTCCAAAGATTCTACGCCTAGCATTGAACTCCCTGTTCGTCTCCTTCCCTCTGTTGCTTTTCATTTACTTTTTAGCCCTCTTCTCGCCTTTCCTTTAGAAAAGCTCTAAAGCTTTATTGTGGCTAGATTACACACTTGTAACGCACTAATCTTCAAGTATGTGCGCTCATGATACCTGGGGGCTTCTTATACTGAAGCTTAATATAACTATCCTTCGGGCATCAAGCCCACTGCATATGCGTCCTTTTTCCATATGCACCTTTTCTTCGCCATTATATGCATCGATATGACTTAAGTTTTGGCCAAGCTGGGTTGCATGGATCCTGTGCTTATGCCCTACGTTCCCGTTAATTCGGTTAGGGCACAAAGGGAGCACCTCTGTGATTGTTACTGTCGGGTACTCCGGACGTGTACCTCAGACTGGGTGAAGCCGAAAGCTAGCATTCTTAAGGGAATACTAGTTGACCCGTTGCGCCAAATGGCGCAGAGACCCGCTAATGCCATGTTGTCGATGAAAATTGTTTCATTTTGCAAGAACCTATTCAATATTGGTAGTATAAAGCTCATGTGTTAAACCATGTTATATTGAAAATATGGTTATCACGGTGCGAAATTCCAAGTTTGAAAAAAAAATATTTCTATAACATGTACAAACCAGCTAAGGAAGCATTGTTTTAGTTGAAAATATGGTTATAATGATTAGATATCTGAGTTTGAAAAAAAAACATATCGAAAAGCAAAATCATGATTTAGTTGGTTTAGTTGTGAGCAAGCACGTATGGTAACAAATTTAACTCCTCTTAATAAAAAAAGAAGAGACTTGCTGTCTACAGTAAGATGTATAATAAATTTACCCCTTGCGCCACAGGTCTCATTTGAAACAAAGAGTTATTCGACAATAAATGCTTGACAAATTGGCAATAATTATATCCTTTTAATAATGAAAATTGAAAGAAACATAGCTTCAAACTATGTAATAGAGTTTTCAAAATGTAGGCATTCTCCCTATATAATTTTGCTATGTAAGTTGGAACTTAGGAATCCATGTCCCGGTTTATCCTTGATTCACTGTTGGTAACTCTCCCCTCTCACTCTGGATCCATAGCATTTTGCCCTTTACAGCCCCTTTATAGTCTTGACTGGTTTTCAGTGTCACGCTGGGAACATGGGAACACCATTCCTGCTCAAATAATAGCAAGCTATAGATATCGAGCAATAATATAGTGTGAATAAGTAAACATGGAAATCTAACAGTAAGACTAATGGAACACAACGTATACCTCCTGCAATTTCTTCCATCTTCCTTTCAATTCTACGAGAAAAGGTTGCAACATGAGGAATAGCCTGCAGAAATAGATAGTATCGAATACTGCACAAGTCAATAAAATGTTACTGCTAGCCATAGTGCATACATTCTATCTCTTATTGTACTTTGTGCAACCTACTACGACTCAGAGAACATACATGACATATCCTGGTAATGCCACAATTGTTGTTAGCGACTTTACTAGTAAATCAATTCAGTTTACGTGCAACTAATAAAAATTTCTAGGGAAATATTGTAGTGATATCATGGTGCCGCAAGCATAGAAGTTGTTACAGAGCGGAAATAAGAGTCTAGATTTTCAGTACTGAAGTTTTCTGGCCTAGCATTGCAGAAAGCTAAAGTTTATTAAGAGCATTATCTGCCAACACACAGAAGGAACCCAAAAGCTGCAAACCGTGATACGCCTAAAAAATTACAGCATATTATTAGCTGAAAGATCAAGATGTTGTGTGATATGTGACATAATACTCATTGTATGCTGTACATGAGGAGGTTTGTGAGCAAATTGACACACTGTTAAATGAGTCATAGGACAGTACCAGATAGAACATTCGATCCTTCAAAATGTATTCAATAAACTGAAAGAGAAATGCGTCATGTTACAGGTCTAGGAAAGTACAGTTGGAAGCAAACTTGATATAGCTTTGTAAAGTTGAAAGTATAAAACTTCACACAAGGTAAAGCAAGTCAAATCAGAGGGGAAAGGAGGGCAGCAACATGCACCTGGAGCAAGAGGGGGCACAATCTCGTGTTGTGGATTTCTGAAATACAGAACACTTTTATATCAACTAAAACAGGTTCAGGAGATGAACAATCAGATAGAGCAGCTCAAATGCATTAATAACTTCCCTTCAGCCTTGCAGACAACACTGCAAGAAGAGGCTTCGTAACTCAACCACATCATCTATACAAAGGGCAAAAAGAAAAGGAAAGTGAATTGTGTGTATGCGTACACTGGAAGACACTGCAGACCAGTTCCTAATGCTTCTCTGGGTCTTACAACCATCGATTAATCCGTGAGCAGGAGAACGGAGAAAAACAAAGTGCAGATCTTAGTCTCTAAAGCATTTCATCAATCATGTAAAGATCTAAAGATGAAGTTGTTCTGGATTTGGGTTGGGAAATTGGCCGAGCAATTATGACCAGGCTGCACCAATAAGTCCTTGCCAACATGTAAATTATCCAGTCAACAGAAATGGTATACCTTCGTAAATAACCTGTCCTATTTAAACAAAGTGAGATCGAAAGGTAAAGTGAGATGGCAAGGTCTTCAGAAACATCCAGCCGACAGTCTCAAATTGGAGGCTTGAATTAAAAAAGGATCTTCAACTACTTCAACACAAGATCAAAGACAAGCATTCGACCTCGTTCAAGTAGGCTGTCAGATCAATTTTTAAATGATTGTCATGTTGCCCAGAACTAAAATTGGATAAGGGCTCTGCCCCATTAGCTTAGATCTTTTTTCTTTTGTTTCTATGTTCTCCTTTCCCTTTGTAACATACTGTTTTTTAATGAAAATATACCATAGAACTATTGTTCTACAGTTTGATGTTCAAAAAAGTGAAATTACCTAAAGGGCTATGTCCATCTTCTTTAGTCCTATTGACACTGAGCGGAAATAACGGAAAACTCACAAACATGACAAAAAATAGATCTTCTTCAGTCCTATTCATAAGGTTCATATGTACCAATGCATGGTTTTTGTATATAAATAGAAAATTTGAAGGCACATGTTCTAGTTTTCTTTATTTACTGGAACACCATAGAGATCACATGCCCATAATTTGTCGTGCAAGATTCTGCAAATTAATAGCTAGAGCGACATTTCACTACAACTATTAGTGGATAATGTATTTTACTAAAGTAGTACTATTATAGTCTCTCTATTGTATCTCAAGAATTAACTGGATGTTTGTACAACAAATACTATTCATGAACAATTGTCACATGCAATTCTTATTACATCCGGTCCTTCATCCAGCGCAGCAAGATGGATCCATATCCATAATTGGTGTTCTAATGAACTGCGGTTTCTTTCAAAAAATTAGTCTGAGAATTGGACAAATATGCTTCTGTGTACAACAAAAAGAGTGAGCTCGGGGGGCATCGAGTTACCACGACCTCCAAAACAGGTATAACAATCGAAACAAGCGGACAAATCCTGCTCACACACATACACGAAATATAAGCAGCACGAGAAAGAACAACACACAATGCCCGACCATATCTGGAACATATAAACGATCAGCACGACATACAGATATTTAAAAGGTCACCAAGGCAAACAGCATGATACAGAAGATACTGAAAGTAAAATAAGCACACATGTAGTAGAAAGGAAAGAAGAAAACCTTGATGAGTCGAACGACGCAGCGACAGAAGAGATCGTACAACCTGCGAAATACACACACAAAAACGGTCAGAGCACAATGACACACAGGCATGCAATGAACACTCACCAGTCACAGAAGCAACATAGCGGCCTATTTACCCGAGGCACCAAGCAGAAGCACATTGGGTAAGAGCAGGACAGACGAGAAGAAGAAGCGCCAGCGACAGGAGAAGTAGGCTAAACCGTAGAACATGCGTTAGCACACATGCATTTCATCAAACATTCTATAGGCAAGCACAAGAGGAGTGGACTAACCTCAATGAGAAGGAGAGACAAACCCAAGGCTCGACGCAAGCGACAACAGGAAACCGTACCAAACTGTGCATGAACGAAAGAAAGGCAAACATGTGAAATTAGCACGACGAATCCAAAGCAGTGGCGAAGAACATGTGAACCAGAGAAGGACAAACCTCAACCAGCGGCAACCATCGAGCAGAGGAGGCCCATGGGAACAGAGCATGGGGCTACCCCATCTCAGCCACCATGCAGCACGGCGAGGCAAAATATCCCAGTCCATCTCTCCTTTCCCGTCACAGTTTCATTCATCTTCCAGATGACTAACACGATTAGCACATCAACCAAGAAAATAAGAGGAATGATGAACATCACATGGAAAAAACAAGAATGATGAACATCACCTCAACAAGAGACGAGGTAGATCGATTGGGCTATTTGTCCTCAGCCGCAAGCGGCGTGGTCGGAGGGCGATTCTTCTCCTCTTCCATCTCGTTCTCCTCCCGGCCAGCGGCGACGGCCTAGAGATCCTTGTCGACTGCGTGAATGGCGTGGCACAGCTCATCCTGGCGGGAGGCGGCGGGGCCAAGGCCGCCGGCGACCGCCTGGACGAGGCCCTCGGCTCGGTCGCAGGACTCGCTAAAGGCGTGGAGGCAGCGGTTGAGATCCGTGAGCGCCACCATGCACCCGGGCTTGCGGACGGTAGCGGTCGCGGCATCGACCAGTGCGTCATAGGCGCCAGTCCATCTCTCTCTCCAACTGCAGATGGAGGTGAGGCCGCATGATGCATTGGTCAGCCAGGCCCCACAAGCACATGCATTGGGCAGCTGCAGTCCATCCTCTCTCTCTCCAAAGTCCAAATGCAGGCGAGAGGCAACACCGCACATGGGAAAGGCGTACACACGCACTAAAAAGGAGTAGCAGCCGACGTGCGGGACCAGATCAGTGGCGGCCCTCCCGTCATCATGCTAGTACAAACGCATGTGCATAATCCGGGTGCACATGCGTCGATCCATGCCTCTGAAGCTGACGGAGGACACAGTAACTCCCCATGACGCATGACGCGGGAAGCGCTTTAGGAGCGCCGCGCGAGGAGCCACTGACTATAGCTGGCCAAACGGGCCGTGCTAACTGGGCCGGCCCGGTAGCACGCAGGAATGGCACGGCCCAGGCACAGCATGGCCCGGGCTAAATGGGCCAGGCACGGCACGCGGCACGCCATGGGCCATGCCTGGGCCTGGAGGCTGGGCACGCGGGCCGGCACGGCACGGCCCGTTTAATTTTTTTTGAAATATCTAAATAAATATGTCATATATAAATACCTAGTACTCTAATATGTTCAATAATTTTATAGTGCATGCGTACATTTGTAGTGCTCTAATATACTTCTTTCTATTTCTTTTAATCTTTTAGTATTTCTAGAGCATAGCTTCTACTCTTTTACTTCTTTGGGATGAAAGGTTTTAATGAGCCAAGCAATAAAAAAACTCTAAATTTATTCCACATAATACTCTACTTTTTTTGCAATTTTCTACTTTTTTAGCATTTTTTGGACATTTTTTCGCTGTACAAAAAAGAAAAAGGCGCCAGGCGGGCCAGCGTGCCAGAACGGGCCGGCGTGCCTGGGCGTGCCGCGTGCCGGCCCAGCTAGGCTGCGCGACGTGCCTGGGCCGTGACCGACGCCGGTGGGCCGGCACGGCATGGCCCGGCTAGTAGTCGTGCCGTCGCGGGCCGTGCCGTGCCAGGCACGTTTAACGCGGGCCGGGCCGTGCCGGCCCGTTTGGCCAGCTATACCACTGACCAAGGTAACCAGGAAATACGTGTACACGAGAAAAACACACCATGAAGCTGACGCATAGGACCATGCGGTAGGCAGGCCCACCTGCAGCCGCAACACCAGCCAGCGAGCGGAAACGCGGGGAGCAGCGCATAACCCGCGTCTGCACAGCACCCATGATGCGGGCCTCGCGTGCACGCGGCGCGGCAGGACAGGCTGCCCCGCGCACTGATACGTCTCCAACGTATCTACTTTTCCAAACACTTTTGCCCTTGTTTTGGACTCTAACTTGCATGATTTGAATGAAACTAACCTGGACTGACGCTGTTTTCAGCAGAACTGCCATGATGTTGTTTTATGTGTAGAAAAGAAAAGTTCTCGGAATGTCCTGAAAATCCACGGAGCGACTTTTTGGAAAATATAAAAAATACTGGCAAAAGAATCAAGACCAGGGGGCCCACACCCTGTCCACGAGACAGGGGGCGCGCCCCCTCCCCCTGGGCGCACCCCCTATCTCGTGGGCCCCCTGGACCTCCACGACCTCAACTCCAACTCCATATATTCACGTTCGGGGAGAAAAAAAATCAGAGAGAAAGTTTCATCGCGTTTTACGACACGGAGCCGCCGCCAAGCCCTAATCTCTCTCGGGAGGGCTGATCTGGAGTCCGTTCGGGGCTCCGGAGAGGGGGATTCGTCTTCGTCATCATCACCAACCATCCTCCATCACCAATTTCATGATGCTCACCGCCGTGCGTGAGTAATTCCATCGTAGGCTTGCTGGACGGTGATGGGTTGGATGAGACTTACCATGTAATCAAGTTAGTTTTGTTAGGGTGTGATACCTAGTATCCACTATGTTCTGAGATTGATGTTGCTATGACTTTGCTATGCTTAATGCTTGTCACTAGGGCCCGAGTGCCATGATTTCAGATCTGAACCTATTATGTTTCCATGAATATATGGGTGTTCTTGATCCTCTCTTGCAAGTCTATAGTCACCTATTATGTGTTATGATCCGACAACCTTGAAGTGACAATAATCGGGATACTTCTCGGTGATGACCGTAGTTTGAGGAGTTCATGTATTCACTATGTGCTAATGCTTTGTTCCGGTTCTCTATTAAAAGGAGGCCTTAATATCCCTTAATTTCCGCTAGGACCCTGCTGCCACGGGAGGGTAGGACAAAAGATGTCATGCAAGTTCTTTCCATAAGCATGTATGACTATTTACGGAATACATGCCTACATTACATTCATGAACTGGAGCTTGTTCTGTGTCACCCTATGTTATAGCTATTACATGAGGAATCGCATCTAGCATAAATATCCATCACTGATCCATTGCCTACGAGCTTTTCACATATTGTTCTTCGCTTATTTACTTTTCCGTTGCTGCTGTTACAACTACTACAAAACCCAAAAACTATTATCTTTACTTTTGCCACCATTACCTTTATTATCATACCACTTTTGCTACTAAATTCTTTGCTACAGATACTAAGTTATCCATGTGTGGTTGAATTGACAACTCAACTGCTAATACTTAAGAATATTCTTTGGCTCCCCTTGTGTCGAATCAATAAATTTGGGTTGAATACTTTACCCTCGAAAGCTGTTGCGATCCCCTACACTTGTGGGTTATCACACACCCAACAAACTGGCACCCAACCAATTCGATCTAGCTCGAGCCCACAGGTCACACACTGTCCAGATCTCACCACGCGGTCAAAACGGCAGAAGTCAATTCCCAGCAAAGATCCGACGGGCAGGAGGCAAAAAAAGACTTCGTTGACTAGGATCGAACGACCATCGAAGAAAGCGATCGGGGGAGCATTCTAGGAGCGAGTTGGCTAGCTTCTGTTTTGTTTTAAATTCGGTCGGTGGACTAAAGATGCTTTTTACCTATCACAATATAAAACCCCAGATGTTTCATATACTGCGCTTTTTGATCGTAGTTCGGACATGCACGTTAATGCATGTGTACCCAGGGAAAGAAACCCTTAATGGAACTATTCTCTCTGGAAGATGTTTCTTACTAACCATGTAATATAACATAGCTAGTTGGTACTTTTCTGTTCAAGCAATGATGACCCCTACGCCTGGTTTCCACGCGTACCCCGGTTTATATTACCGAGTGGGTATTCCGAAACACTCCGGACTGTCGGGTCCAGAGGCCGAAGCGAAAAGGTCTGCCATGACAAATGTTTTACAAACCAGCTAGGGACAAATATGTCAATTGAAGTACACAATCATATAGACCCAAATACTTCTTCCTCTATGCCATCCAATAGGTTGTCTAGCCTACAATCATGTTGGGAATATCTTGCGACTAATTCTACCTGGTCATATACCAGACTAACGGGAATTTCTTTCCCATATGACCCTACAGGTCCGACCCGAGCCATATGATTCAGATCGAGCTTGGTATACTGTGTTTTCACCATGGCCCAAGCCTCCCTCGCACCTTCTCGACAGGCAGATATCTTCCATAGTCGGAAACGCCACCTCGCTCCCTTGAAAAGTTGTACAAGCTCCCCCATACTTCCTGATAGGGAGGCGGATGGCCACAAGGCCTTGGCACACTCCGCATGCCCTGCCGAACTTGCTAGTGCAGTTGCGAAAGCTCTTGTAGCAGATCGCCCGAGGATCCAGGCATCTCCTCTTCGGGACGGCCCGTCAGCATACCTACAAACATAACTCTAATAGTTCCTATCTTTGCCGACCTATGTAAATGTTCGTTTGAGAACATACTAAAAATGCCGCGCTGAAGCCTCTTATTTTCCTTCATGGAGTCAACCAGCTGGGCCCGAACATCTTTCAATTCTTCACCCAGCTGGGTATTAGCATCTTGGAGCTTGTTATTCTTCTGTATGACCCGTGCAAGTACACGCTCGCCTGCGGCTGCTTGCCTTTGTGCCTCTTGCTCACCCTCTTGTGGGATTCCCGGATTCTGTTCCGGATTATCTGAGGATTTAGGTCATCAGATATTGTTAGTGTTACTGGTTTCTAAACACAATATTGTTTTTTCTCAATTCGGGAATACATACCAGTCGATGACTCTTCGGATATTGAAAGCTTGGCCATAGCGGCCGTTAGCTGGATTCGACACTCTTCCAGCTCTTGAGACAACAGGTTGTTCTTCTCCGAGAGAACCTATATGTACAATGATGTTGGGGAACGTTGCAGAAAATTAAAAATTTTCCTACGGTTTCACCAAGATCCATCTATGAGTTCATCTAAGCAACGAGTCAAGGGAGAGAGTTTGCATCTAGATACCACTTGTAGATCACGAGCGGAAGCTTGCCAAGGAGATGGCGATGATGGAGTCGTACTCGAACGTGATTCGGATCACCGATGTCCTAGTGCTGAATGGACAGCACCTCCGCGTTCAACACACGTACGGGACGGGAGACGTCTCCTCCGTCTTGATCCAGCAAGGAGGAAGGAGAGGTTGAGGAAGGCAGCTCCAACGGCAGCACGACGGCGTGATGCAGTTGACGCGGCAGTATTCCGACAGGGCTTCGCCAAGCACGTACGGAGGAGGAGATGTGTTGGGGAGGGGAGGGGCTGCGCCTTGAGTTATGGTGTCTTGCAGCCCTCCCCTCACCCCTCTATATATAGGGGAAAGGGCAAGGGGGGCCGGCCCTCTAGGGAAAACCATAGGGGGGGCGGCGGCCAAGGGGTGGGGGGCTTGCGCCCCAAGCAAAGGGGGTGCGCCCCCTTTAGGGTTTCCCCCCCACCCCTAGGCGCATGGGCCCAAGGAGGGGGGCGCGCCAAGCCCATTAGGGGCTGGCTGCTATACCCACGCAGCCCAAGTGGCCCCCCGGGAGGGGTGGCCCCTCCCAGTGGACCCCCGGAACCCTTCCGGTGGTCCCGGTACAATACCGGTATAACCCCGAAACTTTCCGGTGCCCGTTTAACAACTTCTCATATATAAAATTTTACCTCCGGACCATTCAGGAACTCCTTGTGACGTCCGGTATCTCATCCGGGACTCCGAACAACATTCGGTAGTCACATACTAGTCTTCCTAATAACCCTAGCGTCACCGAACCTTAAGTGTGTAGACCCTACAGGCTCGGGAGACATGCAGACATGACCGAGACCACTCTCGAGCAATAACCAACAGCGGGGTCTGGATACCCATGTTGGCTCCCACACACTCCTCGATGATTTCATCGGTTGAACCATGATGTCGAGGATTCGATCAAACCCTGTATACAATTCCCTTTGTCAATCGGTACGTTACTTGCCCGAGACTCGATCGTCGGTATCCCAATACCTTGTTCAGTCTCGTTACCGGCAAGTCACTTTACTCGTACCATAATGCATGATCCCGTGGCCAACACATTGGTCACCTTGAGCTCATTATGATGATGCATTACCGAGTGGGCCCAGAGATACCTCTCCGTCATACGGAGTGACAAATCCCAGTCTCGATCCGCATAAAACAATAGATACTTTCGGAGATACCTGTAGTGCACCTTTATAGTCACCCAGTTACGTTGTGACGTTTGATACACCCAAAGCACTCCTACGGTATCCAGGAGTTACACGCTCTCATGGTCAAAGGAAGAGATACTTGACATTGGCAAAGCTCTAGCAAACGAACTACACGATCTTTGTGCTATGCTTAGGATTGGGTCTTGTCCATCACATCATTCTCCTAATGATGTGATCCCGTTATCAACGACATCTAATGTCCATAGCCAGGAAACCGTGACTATCTGTTGATCACAACGAGCTAGTCAACTAGAGGCTCACTAGGGACATATTGTGGTCTATGTATTCACACGTGTATTACGATTTCCGGATAATACAGTTATAGCATGAATAAAAGACAATTATCATGAACATAGAAATATAATAATACTTTTATTATTGCCTCTAGGGCATATTTCCAACAGTCTCCCACTTGCACTAGAGTCACTAATCTAGTTACATTGTGATGAATCGAACACCCATAGAGTTTTGGTGTTGATCATGTTTAGCTCGCGAGAGAGGTTTAGTCAATGGATCAGCGACATTCAGATCCGTATGTACTTTGCAAATTTCTATGTCTCCATCTTGAACATTTTCACGGATGGAGTTGAAACGACGCTTGATGTGCCTTGTCTTCTTGTGAAACCTGGGCTCCTTAGCAAGGGCAATAGCTCCAGTGTTGTCACAGAAGAGTTTGATTGGCCCCGACGCATTGGGTATGACTCCTAGGTCGGTGATGAACTCCTTCATCCAAATAGCTTCATGTGCTGCCTCCGAGGCTGCCATGTACTCCGCTTCACATGTAGATCCCGCCACGACGCTCTGCTTGCAGCTGCACCAGCTTACTGCTCCACCATTCAACATATACACGTATCCGGTTTGTGACTTAGAGTCATCCAGATCTGTGTCGAAGCTAGCGTCGACGTAACCCTTTACGACGAGCTCTTCGTCACTTCCATAAACGAGAAACATGTCCTTTGTCCTTTTCAGGTACTTCAGGATATTCTTGACCGCTGTCCAGTGTTCCTTGCCGGGATTACTCTGGTATCTTGCTACCAAACTTACGGCAAGGTTTACATCAGGTCTGGTACACAGCATGGCATACATAATAGATCCTATGGCTGAAGCATAGGGGATGACACTCATCTCTTCTTTATCTTTTGCCGTGGTCGGTGACTGAGCTGAGCTCAATCTCACACCTTGTAACATAGGCAAGAACCCTTTCTTGGACTCATCCATTTTGAACTTTTTCAAAATCTTATCAAGGTATGTGCTTTGTGAAAGACCTATGAGGCGTCTCGATCTATCTCTATAGATTTTGATGCCTAATATATAAGCAGCTTCTCCAAGGTCCTTCATTGAAAAACATTTGTTCAAGTAGGCCTTAATGATGTCCAGAAATTCTATATTATTTCCCATCAGGAGTATGTCATCTACATATAATATGAGAAATGCTACAGAGCTCCCACTCACTTTCTTGTAAACGCAGGCTTCTCCATAAGTCTGCATAAACCCAAACGCTTTGATCATCTCATCAAAGCGAATATTCCAACTCCGAGATGCTTGCACCAGCCCATAAATGGATCGCTGGAGCTTGCATACTTTGTTAGCGTTCTTAGGATCGACAAAACCTTCTGGCTGCATCATATACAGCTCTTCCTTAAGATGCCCATTAAGGAATGCCGTTTTGACGTCCATCTGCCATATCTCATAATCATAGTATGCGGCAATTGCTAACATGATTCGGACGGACTTAAGCTTCGCTACGGGAGAGAATGTCTCATCGTAGTCAATCCCTTGAACTTGTCGATAACCCTTAGCGACAAGTCGAGCTTTATAGATGGTTACATTTCCATCCGCGTCCGTCTTCTTCTTAAAGATCCATTTGTTTTCTATCGCTCGCCGATCGTCGGGCAAGTCAGTCAAAGTCCATACTTTGTTTTCATACATGGATTCTATCTCGGATTTCATGGCTTCTAGCCATTTGTTGGAATCTGGGCCCGCCATCGCTTCTTCATAGTTCGAAGGTTCACCGTTGTCTAACAACATGATTTCCAGGACAGGGTTTCCGTACCACTCTGGTGCGGAACGTGTCCTTGTGGACCTACGAAGTTCAGTAGCAACTTGATCCGAAGTACCTTGATCATCATCATTGGTTTCCTCTTCAGTTGGTGTGGGCATCACAGGAACATTTTCCTGAGCTGCACCACTATCCCGTTCGAGAGGTAGTACTTCATCGAGTTCTACTTTCCTCCCACTTACTTCTTTCGAGAGAAACTCTTTTTCCAGAAAGCATCTGTTCTTGGCAACAAAGATTTTGCCCTCGGATCTTAAGTAGAAGGTATACCCAACAGTTTCCTTAGGGTATCCTATGAAGACGCATTTTTCCGACTTGGGTTCGAGCTTTTCAGGTTGAAGTTTCTTGACATAAGCATCGCATCCCCAAACTTTTAGAAACGACAGCTTAGGTTTCTTCCCAAACCATAATTCATACGGTGTCGTCTCAACGGATTTAGACGGTGCCCTATTTAAAGTGAATGTAGCTGTCTCTAGAGCGTATCCCCAAAATGATAGCGGTAAATCGGTAAGAGACATCATAGACCGCACCATATCCAATAGAGTGTGATTACGATGTTCGGACACACCGTTTCGCTGAGGTGTTCCAGGCGGCGTGAGTTGTGAAACGATTCCACATTTCCTTAAGTGTGTGCCAAATTCGTGACTTAAATATTCTCCTCCACGATCTGATCGTAGGAACTTTATCTTTCGGTCACGTTGATTCTCCACCTCGTTCTGAAATTCCTTGAACTTTTCAAAGGTCTCAGACTTGTGTTTCATTAAGTAGACATACCCATATCTACTTAAGTCATCAGTGAGAGTGAGAACATAACGATATCCTCCGCGAGCCTCAACGCTCATTGGACCGCACACATCGGTATGTATGATTTCCAACAAGTTGGTTGCTCGCTCCATTGTTCCGGAGAACGGAGTCTTGGTCATTTTGCCCATGAGGCATGGTTCGCACGTGTCAAACGATTCATAATCAAGAGACTCCAAAAGTCCATCAGCATGGAGCTTCTTCATGCGCTTGACACCAATGTGACCAAGGCGGCAGTGCCACAAGTATGTGGGACTATCGTTATCAACTTTACATCTTTTGGCATCTACACTATGAACATGTGTAATATTACGCTCGAGATTCATTAAGAATAAACCATTAACCATGGGAGCATGACCATAAAACATATCTCTCATATAAATCGAACAACCATTATTCTCGGACTTAAATGAGTAGCCATCTCGTATTAAACGAGATCCAGATACAATGTTCATGCTCAAACTTGGCACTAAATAACAATTATTGAGGTTCAAAACTAATCCCGTAGGTAAATGTAGAGGTAGCATGCCGACGGCGATCACATCGACTCTGGAACCATTCCCGACGCGCATCGTCACCTCGTCCTTCGCCAGTCTCCGTTTATTCCGCAGCTCCTGCTGTGAGTTACAAATATGAGCAACGGCACCGGTATCAAATACCCAGGAGTTACTACAAGTACTGGTAAGGTACACATCAATTACATGTATATCAAATATACCTTTGGTGTTGCCGGCCTTCTTATCCGCTAAGTATTTGGGGCAGTTCCGCTTCCAGTGACCCTTCCCCTTGCAATAAAAGCACTCAGTCTCTGGCTTGGGTCCATTCTTTGACTTCTTCCCGGTAACTGGCTTACCAGGCGCGGCAACCTCCTTGCCGTCCTTCTTGAAGTTCTTCTTACCCTTGCCCTTCTTGAACTTAGTGGTCTTATTGACCATCAACACTTGATGTTCTTTCTTGATTTCAACCTCTGCTGACTTCAGCATAGAAAATACTTCAGGAATGGTCTTTACCATCCCCTGCATATTGTAGTTCATCACAAAGCTCTTGTAGCTTGGTGGGAGCGACTGGAGGATTCTGTCAATGACCGCCTCATCTGAGAGGTTAATATTCAGCTGGGTCATACGGTTGTGCAACCCAGACATCTTGAGTATGTGCTCACTGACATAACTGTTTTCCTCCATCTTACAACTGTAGAACTTGTCGGAGACATCATATCTCTCGACCCGGGCGTGAGCTTGAAAAACTAGTTTCAGCTCTTCGAACATCTCATATGCTCCGTGATGCTCAAAACGCATTTGGAGCCCCGGTTCTAAGTTGTAAAGCATGACGCACTGAACGAGGGAGTAATCATCAGCACGAGACTGCCAAGCATTCATAATGTCTTGGTTCTCTGGGACGGGAGCGTCACCTAGCGGTCCTTCTAGGACATATTGTTTCCTGGCAGCTATGAGGATGATCCTCAGGTTCCGGACCCAGTCCGTATAGTTGCTGCCATCATCTTTCAGCTTGGTTTTCTCTAGGAACGCGTTGAAGTTCATGTTGACATGAGCGTTGGCCATTTGATCTACAAGACATATTTGCAAAGGTTTTAGACTAAGTTCATGATAATTAAGTTCTAATCAAATTATGAACTCCCACTTAGATTAGACATCCCTCTAGTCATCTAAGTGTTACACGATCCGAGTCGACTAGCCCGTGTCCGATCATCACGTGAGACGGACTAGTCATCGTCGGTGAACATTCTCATGTTGATCGTATCTTCCATACGACTCGTGTTCGACCTTTCGGTCTCCGTGTTCCGAGGCCATGTCTGCACATGCTAGGCTCGTCAAGTTAACCCTAAGTGTTTTCGCTGTGTAAAACTGTCTTACACCCGTTGTATGTGAACGTAAGAATCCATCACACCCGATCATCACGTGGTGCTTAGAAGCGACGAACTGTAGCAACGGTGCACAGTTAGGGGAGAACACTTCT
This sequence comes from Triticum aestivum, assembly GCF_018294505.1. Taxonomy (NCBI): domain Eukaryota; kingdom Viridiplantae; phylum Streptophyta; class Magnoliopsida; order Poales; family Poaceae; genus Triticum; species Triticum aestivum. Next base: position 405,314,315 of record NC_057795.1, read on the forward strand.
TGAAATTTGTAAGGGATCATCTTATTTACTACCGTCGTCCTAAGTAAACAAGATGCATAAACATAATAAACATCACATGCAATTATATAGTTGTGACATGATATGGCCAATATCATATAGCTCCATTGATCTCCATCTTCGGGGCTCCATGATCATCTTGTCACCGGCTTGACACCATGATCTCCATCATCATGATCTCCATCATCGTGTCTTCATGAAGTTGTCACGCCAACGACTACTTCTACTTCTATGACTAACGCGTTTAGTAATGAAGTAAAGTAAGTTACATGGCGTTCTTCAATGACACGCAGGTCATACAAAAAATAAAGACAACTCCTATGGCTCCTGCCGGTTGTCATACTCATCGACATGCAAGTCGTGAATCCTATTACAAAGAACATGATCTCATACATCACAATTCATCATTCATCACAACTTCTGGCCATATCACATCACTTGATCAATCGCTGCAAAAACAAGTTAGACGTCCTCTAATTGTTGTTGCATCTTTTACGTGGCTGCAATTGGGTTCTAGCAAGAACGTTTTCTTACCTACGAATAACCACAACGTGATTTTGTCAACTTCTATTTACCCTTCATAAGGGCCCTTTTCATCGAATCCGCTCCAACTAAAGTGGGAGAGACAGACACCTGCCAGCCACCTTATGCAACTAGTGCATGTTAGTCGGTGGAACCGGTCTCACGTAAGCGTACGTGTAAGGTTGGTCCGGGCCACTTCATCCCACGATACTGCCGAAGCAAGAAAAGACTAGTAGAGGCAAGTAATATGACAAAATCCACGCCCACAACAAAATTGTGTTCTACTCATGCAAAGAGAACTACGCATAGACCTAGCTCATGATGCCACTGTTGGGGAACGTTGCAGAAAATTAAAATTTTTCCTACGGTTTCACCAAGATCCATCTATGAGTTCATCTAAGCAACGAGTCAAGGGAGAGAGTTTGCATCTACATACCACTTGTAGATCACGAGCGGAAGCTTGCCAAGGAGATGGTGATGATGGAGTCGTACTCGAACGTGATTCGGATCACCGATGTCCTAGTGCTGAACGGACAGCACCTCCGCGTTCAACACACGTACGGGACGGGAGACGTCTCCTCCGTCTTGATCCAGCAAGGAGGAAGGAGAGGTTGAGGAAGGCAGCTCCAACGGCAGCACGACGGCGTGATGCAGTTGACGCGGCAGTATTCCGACAGGGCTTCGCCAAGCACGTACGGAGGAGGAGATGTGTTGGGGAGGGGAGGGGCTGCGCCTTGAGTTATGGTGTCTTGCATCCCTCCCCTCACCCCTCTATATATAGGGGAAAGGGCAAGGGGGGGCCGACCCTCTAGGGAAAACCCTAGGGGGGGCGGCGGCCAAGGGGTGGGGGGCTTGCCCCCCAAGCAAAGGGGGTGCGCCCCCTTTAGGGTTTCCCCCCCACCCCTAGGCGCATGGGCCCAAGGAGGGGGGCGCGCCAAGCCCATTAGGGGCTGGCTTCTATACCCACGCAGCCCAAGTGGCCCCCCGGGAGGGGTGGCCCCTCCCAGTGGACCCCCGGAACCCTTCCGGTGGTCCCGGTACAATACCGGTATAACCCCGAAACTTTCCGGTGCCCGTTTAACAACTTCCCATATATAAAACTTTACCTCCGGACCATTCCGGAACTCCTCGTGACGTCCGGGATCTCATCCGAGACTCCGAACAACATTCGGTAGTCACATACTAGTCTTCCTAATAACCCTAGCGTCACCGAACCTTAAGTGTGTAGACCCTACGGGCTCGGGAGACATGCAGACATGACCGAGACCACTCTCGGGCAATAACCAACGGCGGGGTCTGGATACCCATGTTGGCTCCCACACGCTCCTCGATGATTTCATCGGTTGAACCACGATGTCGAGGATTCGATCAAACCCTGTATACAATTCCCTTTGTCAATCGGTACGTTACTTGCCCGAGACTCGATCGTCGGTATCCCAATACCTTGTTCAGTCTCGTTACCGGCAAGTCACTTTACTCGTACCGTAATGCATGATCCCGTGGCCAACACATTGGTCACCTTGAGCTCATTATGATGACGCATTACCGAGTGGGCCCAGAGATACCTCTCCGTCATACGGAGTGACAAATCCCAGTCTCGATCCGCATAAAACAATAGATACTTTCGGAGATACCTGTAGTGCACCTTTATAGTCACCCAGTTACGTTGTGACGTTTGATACACCCAAAGCACTCCTATGGTATCCAGGAGTTACACGCTCTCATGGTCAAAGGAAGAGATACTTGACATTGGCAAAGCTCTAGCAAACGAACTACACGATCTTTGTGCTATGCTTAGGATTGGGTCTTGTCCATCACATCATTCTCCTAATGATGTGATCCCGTTATCAACAACATCTAATGTCCATAGCCAGGAAACCGTGACTATCTGTTGATCACAACGAGCTAGTCAACTAGAGGCTCACTATGGACATATTGTGGTCTATGTATTCACACGTGTATTACGATTTCCGGATAATACAGTTATAGCATGAATAAAAGACAATTATCATGAACATAGAAATATAATAATACTTTTATTATTGCCTCTAGGGCATATTTCCAACAAATGATCCTTAAATCAGTTGTACCAACTGCTTCAAGTCTCAGGGGATACTGATATACATAATTATCAGATTTTTTACTTACCCGTATATCTTTCAAATACTGGTATGTGACTCTAGCAAGCCCATCCTGAGCGGCTTGGATGTACGCATCACCCAAGTTGAAGGCTTTAAAAGCCTCGTCTGAAAAAAGGGTCGCGGACCCGCCGGCGCCGATGATTCATGGCGCTCTCCACTTAAGAATTTTTAACGGACATTCTATCTGAATCCTGATAGTCCGGTGTCGCTTCCGTGTTGGCCTTCGTCCTCGAGACCGGGTCTGGAATTCGGCTAGTAGAGGTACGGTTGGCAGGATCCCCGGACATAGTCCGGCGGATGTTCTTTCTGCTAAAACACAATGGATAGTGTCATACTTTAAGATGACAACCACGGGGCGTGCTTAAAGCCATACCTCCTTGATGACGGCTCCGCCAGATTTCTGTTCACCTTTCTTTTTGAAGGCCTACCCAGCACGGGCGCCCCTTGTTGGTGAGTCACCTCGGGTTCGGCTTGGCGCGTCGACCGTCTTCCCTTTAGAGCATAAGAATTATGCACTGGGTAAGACGGAAGGAATGAATCTTTCCCAGAAGATAAGTCTCGTGTTTACTTACATGCGATGCAGGTAGGAGGACGGGATAGTAAGCAATGATGGCCACCTCTGTGCCATCACAACTCGCCTGGTGAAACACCCCTTCGACGAGCTCCATGAATATATCCGGATCATCTTTGAATCCAGGGTGAAGGGCCCGGTTACGGTCCTCTGGCTGTGGTGCCAGGCTATGGAACTCCCTGGTTATTTTCCGCCATTCCTGTTATAAGTAGACGGAGTAAATATTTATGAAAACAAAGGCTCGGGGAATGAATAGAGTAGAGTAATGGATGGCAGCTCACCCAGCGGGGAGGGTTGTACATGGAAAATCCATCCCGTGGCTTAATGTGGACGAACTCCTCTCTTTCCCACTTGTATAAATCATACAGTATTTCCACCAGAGCGGTGGTGGAGTCCGGACCCTTTCTACCACAGCGGGTGGCGTCGTCTTCTCCATTGAAGTGCCACATGGGATGCCCTCGATATTGGAGTGGCCGAACCCCCCGCATTATGGATATCGCCATAACCTCGACTATTGATAATCTGGACTGAGCGAGTATTCTAATCTTGCTCATCAATTGAAGGACCTCCCTGCTAATCTTCCTCTCTGGGGCTCTGGGACGCAGTTAAGGCGTTTTCTCAGCGGAGCGTTTGTGAACTCAGGAAGACCCATTCGGATTGGGTCGGGAAGGGAGACGTCCTCAATATAAAACCACTCAGAGGGCCACTCTTTGGGTGCCTTCTTCGGTGTGCCGGATAAGTATTCGGTCCCGACGATGTGCCATATCTCGGCTCCGCCCACTTGGAATATTGATCCCCCTTGATTACGGGGGACGAGGCAGAACAGCTTCTTCCATAGCTCAAAATGGGCTTAGCAACCCAGAAATAGCTCGCAAAGAGCGACGTAACCTACGATGTGCAGGATGGAGGCAGGTGTGAAGTTGTGCAGTTGGAGGCCGTAGAACTCCAGAAGCCCGCGGAGGAACGGATGGATTGGAAATCTGACGCCCCTCAGTAAATAGGAAACAAGGCATACTCGCTCCCCCCTGAAAGGGTTGGGAAAGTTCTCCGCTTGCTCCCCGCCATCGAAGGAAGCCAATCCGGCTCGAACGGGGACTAGATATGCAGGAGGTAGAAACCCTTGGGTCTGCAACTTCACTAAACGGTCGTGGGATACGGTACACTTCTCCCAATCGCCCGGCTTGGTGTTATGAGAGCGGGAAGAAGAGCTGAGAGCGCCGGCCATGTTGGAGTGGTTTTTTTGGGCACGCTCTGATGATTCCTCGCTTGGGGAGATGGTGTGGATTGGATCTAAAAATCCCTGTCTCTTTAATAGACACTTTATTTACATGGTCAGGGTGGCAAATGTAAAAATGCCCCGACTTCTCGCCTTCGCTCGACACGTGGAGGCTGAGACTGTTAAGGTGCAGAAGCCGATGAGCATAACATTAAATGGGGAACCGAGCACTGCTATTTACAATAGGTACTTTGAAGAATTCGGAGAAGGAACCCGCCTTGCAATGCCGAAGACAATCTGCGCGCCGGACTCAGCATCATTGAAGCCTGGTTTGTGGGCTACTGAGGGAGTCCGGGATTAAGGGGTCCTCGGACAGCCGGACTATATGCGTATGCCGGACTGTTGGGCTATGACGATACAAGATAGAAGACTTCGTCCCGTGTCCGGATGGGACTCTCCTTTGCGTGGAAGGCAAGCTTGGCGATTCGGATGTAAAGATTCCTTTCTCTGTAACCGACTCTGTGTAACCCTAGCCCCTTCCGTGTCTATATAAACCGAAGAGTTTAGTCCGTAGGACGAGAACAATCATAATCATAGGCTAGCTTCTAGGGTTTAGCCTCTACGATCTCGTGGTAGATCAACTCTTGTAATACTCATGTCATCAAGATCAATCAAGCAGGAAGTAGGGTATTACCTCCATCGAGAGGGCCCGAACCTGGGTAAACATTGTGTCCCCCACCTCCTGTTACCATTAGCGTTAGACGCATAGTTCGGGACCCCCTACCCGAGATCCGCCAGTTTTGACACCGACAGTGACCGTCTGATGAGCCACCGCGTGCTTCACCCACTGCTGGAGCCGCGATCGACCAGATCGCTTGCGGCAGCGTCCAGCGGAGCGAGAAGACGACGCGAGGACCGACTGATATGGGGTCGACGGCTGCTGAAGGAGGGCGCCGCCGGCACTCGCGCGAAAGTGCGACGCACCATGGATCGGGAGAGCCTCGACGTCGAGGGGGGCTTCCTAGAGCCAGGCGGAGTTGTCGGCGACGAAAGTGAACGCGCCGAGTCGGAACTCGTGGCCCATGACTAAACCGCCGCCGGAAACCATGTTGATGAAGATCGGAGAAAACGCAACCTCGCCGGAAGTCGCTAAGACACTTTGCCCCACGGTGGGCGCCAACTGTCGTCGTACTAAGTCTGACAGTAAGAATAGGGGGTACGTATGAGGAGGCGAGGCCCTAGCTACGGCGAGGTTGTACACACGAGTTTACGAGTTCAGGCCCCTCTCGGAGGAGGTAAAAACCCTACAACTCGGTGCCCTGAGGCGGTCGACTGGAATATGGGTGTGTGTGTTACAAGGGGTGCGAACCTCTGTCCCAGAGGAGGGGGTGGCTTATATAGAGTGCGCCAGGACCCCAGCTCATCTCCGTTACGGGGGTTCAATATACATTAAGACAGGGCGTTACTGGTAACGCCAACTATAAAGTGTATTCAATGATCTTTAAGTCTACGGAGTGAACGCCTGACCGTTGTTCTCCTGAGTGACTCCAGGTCTTCTGTACTCCAAGTGGATTCATGTATGGTCGAATGACTCCATCCAGGTCGAGTGAAGTGGGAGTATCCGAGTGAGGTGACTTGGTCGAGTGGATTGCACTCGGTGGCTTCAGTTGATACTTCCTGTTGTGTTTTGAATGTCTTTGCTTTTAGGGTAGTGACCTTGGGTGGGGTGTATAGGTCAGGCCTATGACCCTACCCTAGGTCTATGGCATCGTCAGTACTCTAGCCACAAATGTGATGATTTTAAGCAATTAACTCACCTGAGGGAGTACTTAGTCAAACAGAGATGACACGGTAATTAGTCAAACACAGATGACACGGTAATCATTCGGCATCAAACCGAGCAAAAGTCCTGTAGTGACGCGACAAGCGAGTTCAGAACAACCTGAGCTTCCAAGTTGACCGACCGGTCGATCGGCTCCTCCCTGTCCCACGTCGCTGTCGCCTCCCGCCTGTGGCTTCCTCCTCTTCCCACGGGCCACGGCGACGCGCCACCGTCTCCCTCCCGTCCCCCGGGTTCGAGGTCTCCTCTACATATGAGCTACTAGAATAGTTGAAACCCGCGCGTCGTCAACCGCAAGTTCCTGGTGCGAGCTCCAGGAAGCGAGGAGGAGCTAGCGACGATCGATCGATCGATGGAGGTGGCGGTGGCTGTGGAGGAGGAGAACACTAGGAAGGTGTTCGTCGTGGTGCCGGCGGAGCGCAGGGCGGGGCGGTCGACGCTGTCGTGGGCTCTCGGCCATCTCTGCGGCGGAGCCACCACGGTGGTCGTCACGCACGTGCACGTCCCGCCGCAGATGATCCCCGTCAGTACGTGCTCGCCTTCATCTCACATGGCATCTGCAAGTGCATCGTCGGTGACCTTTTCTTTCCATTCTTGATTACCCATCTCCATCAGTGGGAGCCAAGTTCCATGCCAGCAAGCTGAGCTCGGAGCAGGTGAGCTCCTTCAGAAGGATGGAGCGCGACAAGGCGGACAAGATGCTGGACGACTACGTTCATCAGTGCCGGAAAGCCAAGGTACTCCGTTTTCTTCCGGCTGAACGTTGAAACGTTTTCCATTTCTTCAACACTCAGCTTCTTAACACAAGGTTGAAAGGTTTCATCTGCTTATCAGCTTGCACAATGTCTGTAAACTCCAGGTGAGCTGTGAGAAGCTGGTGATCGAGAAGGAAGATGTCGCCTCCGGCCTCGTCGAGCTCATTGGCTTGCGCGGGATCGCCGAGCTGGTTGTTTCGGCTGCCGCGGACCGGCAGTACTCCACGTATGATATCCTCCTGACACTACTGACGGAACTCTGTTTCTTGCAAATTCAGACATGCTCTGTATGTTTTTATAAGTTTTAATAAAAAGATGATTATTCAGAAGCTCAATTTTCTTGTTTTTGGTTTCAGAAAACTGGACAGACCTGTCTGCAGGACAGCAGCAGCCATAATGCAGCGAGCTGATCCATCATGCAAGATCTGGTTCGTCTGCAAGGAGCAGTTAATCTGCACCAGGTAAAAAAAAAAATCCGATGTCGGAGCTATCTATTTTTTTCTACTGGTGAGACTAATTGAAAACGGTGTTTCCAAAATCTATGATCCAGAACTTTCAGCAATTTACCTTAGGAAACTGACTCGGATTTCCACTGTAGGGAAACTAAAGTAGAGATCGCATCATCTGCTGTCAATGCACCATTGCTCCCTAATCCTGGCCATGAAGTCCTTCATTTGTCAACTCACCGGGAAGAGGTGAGTCAGATCATTCAACAACTTCTCCTGAATTTTCGAACACTGCTTTTTGCAAGAATGTCAGGATGGCACGCTTCTGAACTTTGTTCTCTCTTCTAGGATGACGATGACGTTGAGGTTGAATTGGGGTTCTATGATGAACTCAGGGAGGCATGCAGAGCAGCCGAGGACCTGATGAACAGAGCTCTGAACGAATCCCGCAGGCGCCAGAAGGCAGACGAAGAAGTGGCCGCATCTCTCCAGAAAGTACAACTCCTTGTCACAAACCCAAATTCATCGTGAACAAGCCAATTCAAGTTGGAAACATTTTTTGATTCAGAACCTTGCATTGCAGGCCAAAGAACACGAGGAGCTGTACCTGGAGGAGGTGAAGAAGAGGAAGGAGCTCGAAGCAGCCCTGGCGAGAGCAGAGAAAGAAATTTCAGAGCTACCACAGGCAATCCAGCGGGACACGATCGACGAGGAATCCGAGGAGGCGAGGGCGAGGATATCAGCCCTGGGATTGCAAAGCACGAGCAAGGAGGAACCGGAGGCGGTGCTCTGGCACTGCCAGTGCCAGTGTCAGTGTCAGAGGAAGCTGGCCGCGTCGTCTCCGTCGTCGGTCATCATACCATAGTCGCCTCGTGCCGACGAAGACGGGTTCACCTGCGAAGCCGGCGTGGTCGGGTGCTGCTGGCTCGACGGGATGCCGTCGCCGGCTTCGCCCTACCGCTCCGTGCTGCGGTCCAGGAATACATGAGGCAGCAGCAGCGGTGCCCGTTTCCTTGAACCGCCTTGGCAGCTTCTCCTTGGATTTTTCTTCGTCCATCGTATGCATCGCTTGTATATATACACGGGCACTAGGTTTTTAGTTCGACACTGAAAAGCATGAAAATTTTACAATACCTCAGGCGACATGAAACTAAGATGGCGATGTCTCACAAATTTCCAAATAAACGTTTGGCCTGAAACAAAAAGAAGACAAAAAATTCAATTATGGTCTCCAATGAAGTGAATAAAATAGGGTCTGTTTTTTAAGACGCAAATTCAATTGTGAAATGTACTGAGATTACCGAAAACACTGTCCGACTGAATGAAGTAGGGTCTGTTTTTTAAGACGCAAATTCAATTGTGAAATGTACTGAGTTTACCGAAAACACTGTTCGACTGAATAAAGTAGGGTCTGTAAAGTACATATTTGTTTTTTTTCTAGAATACGCATAAGCATGCGTATCATTGCATTACAAAGAAGCCGGATACAACGTCTTTCTGTCATTACAACGCTAATCACAAAGATAAGCAACCACACACACGACCACGCTACATCCTTTTCAAGTCGGGTCACAACTAACGCCAATTGCCTCAACAACAAAACCAAGACATGAGGATAACACAGACCAACGTACCACCATCCAATGCGTCAAGAGGAAGTCGGCAAGTGGACGACAGGGCCTGGGCAGACCCAGTGGAGGTGCCGTCGAGAGGGCACGATGATGTACATTGCGCCCTGGAGACTGAGCAGTAGGTGACTCAAGCAACAACAACCAGACTCCTGAAGGAACAAGAGAATGCCTCCAAGCAGGGGGACGACGCCATGACACCGCCGTCGTCTGGTCCGAAGGCCAGACCAAGGGTTTCCCCCGAGCACGAGGGAAGGAGTCAGGTTGGGGTCAAAGACAACGCCTCCATGGAAGGTATGACGCCCGCAAGAGTCGCCATTGTCAGCCGCGGACATCATGAAGTAGGATTTCTCCCAACCCCAGAACACAAATCCCCAAATCTACGGGAGATGCTCAAGCGAGCCGGCCACCGCAGCGGGAGGGAGAGCATCTCGTAGCTCCACATCCGCCACCACCAAGCCATCGAGACCAAAAATAGGGCAATCAAAGTACTTATTTGTAAGTTTGTTAGTGTGCGGAGATCTGAATTCTGCTATGTCAAATGCATGCCGTACAAAAAAGGATCAAATTTTCTCACAGTTTTCGAATTTGTGACAACAGAGTGCACCTAAACTTCCCTTGGATCCAAGTCTCGTCTAGATTTTATGGGCGTGTTTTTGACAAGCCTTTGTGACACATCTGTAGGGAAACGTAGCATGCAAATTTAAAAAAAATCCTACGTTCACGCAAGATCTATCTAGGATATGCATAGCAACGAGAGGGGGAGAGTGTGTCTACATACCCTCATAGACCAAAAGCGGAAGCGTTTGACAACGCGGTTGAGGTAGTCGAACTTCTTCTAGCTCCGACCGATCAAGTACCGAACGCACAATACCTCCGAGTTCTGCACACATTCAGCGCGATAACGCTCCTCGCCTCTTGATCCAACAAGGTGTCGAGGAAGTAGATGAGTTCCGTCAGCACGACAGCGTGGTGACGGTGATGGTGAAGTGATCCGCGCAGGGCTCGGAAATATGCCCTAGAGGCAATAATAAAGTTGTTATTTTATATTTCTTTATTCATGATAAATGTTTATTATTCATGCTAGAATTGTATGAACCGGAAACTTGATACATGTGTGAATGCATAGACAAAACAATGTGTCCCTAGTATGCCTCTACTAGACTAGCTCGTTGATCAAAGATGGTTAAGTTTCCTAGCCATGGACATGAGTTGTCGTCTGATAACGGGATCACATCATTAGTGAAATGATGTGATGGACAAGACCCATCTGTTAGCTTAGCATAATGATTGTTCAGTTTTATTGCTACTGTTTTCTTCGTGTCAAATATATATTCCTCCGACTATGATATTACGCAACTCCCGGACACCGGAGGAATGCCTTGTATGCTATCAAACGTCACAACGTAACTGGGTGATTATAAAGATGCTCTACAGGTATCTCCAAAGGTGTTTTTTGCGTTGGCATGGATCGAGATTAGGATTTATCACTCCGAGTATCGGAGAGGTATCTCTGGGCCCTTTCGGTAATGCACATCATATGAAGCCTTGCAAGCAATGTGACTAATGAGTTAGTTACAGGATGATGCACTACGAAACGTAAAGAGACTTGCCGGTAACGAGATTGAACTAGGTATGAAGATATCAACGATCGAATCTCGGGCAAATAACATACCGATGACAAAGGGAATAACTATATTGACATTGCGGTTCGACCGATAAAGATCTTCATAGAATATGTAGGAACCAATATGAGCATCCAGGTTCTGCTATTGGTTATTGACCAGAGAGGTGTCTCGGTCATGTCTAAATAGTTCTCGAACCCTTAGGGTCCGCACGCTTAACGTTCGATGACGATAGGTATTATATGAGTTATGTGTTTTGGTGACCGAAGGTTGTTCAGAGTCCCGAATGAGATCACGAACATGACAAGGAGTCTCGAAATGGTCGAGAGGTAAATATTGATATATTGGAAGGTTATCTACGGACACAGGAATGGTTCTGAAGTGGTTCGGGGATTTTTCGTAGTACCGGAACCCCCCAGGAAAGTTAATGGGCCTCATGGGCCATAGTGGAGAGGAGAGGGCAGGCCACGGGAGGTGCTCCCCCCTTTCCTTCTCCCTCTCCACTTCTTTCCCATTTCCCCCTCTTCATAAAAAGGAAAAATAGAGGGGGAGGGGGGAGGGGCGAATCTTACTAGGAGTGGAGTCCTAGTAGGATTCACCCTCCATGGCGCGCCCCTTTGTGGCCGGCCTCTTCCCCTCCTCCTTTATATATGGGGGCGGGGGGCACCCCAAAGCACATCTATTGTTTAGCCTTGTGCGGTGCCTCCCTCCACCATTTTACTCCTTCGGTCATATTGTCGTAGTGCTTAGGCGAAGCTCTGCGGGGATCACTTCACCAACATCGTCATCACGCCGTCGTGCTGACGGAACTCATCGACTCCATCGACACTCTACTGGATCAAGAGTTCGAGGGACGTCGTCGAGCTGAACGTGTGCAGAACTCGGAGGTGCCGTACGTTCGGTACTTGATCGGTTGATTCGAGAAGACGTTCGACTACATCAACCGTGTTAAGTTAATGTTTCCGCTTCGGTCTATGAGGGTACGTGGACACACTCTCCCCTCTCGTTGCTATGCATCTCTGCTACTTCATGAGCTTGCGTTGGTTTTCCCTTGAAGAGGAAAGGGTGATGCAACAAAGTAGCGTAAGTATTTCCCTCAGTTTTGAGAACCAAGGTATCAATCAAGTAGGAGACGACGCACAAGTCACCGAATACCTGCACAAACAATCAAGAGCTTGCAACCAACGCGATAAAGGGGCTGCAAAAGTGAGATCTGATAGAGATAGATAAACGGTAAAGTAAATATATTTGGTATTTTTGGTTTATAGATTGGAAAGTAATGATTGCAAAATAGTAGATCCAAAACTGGCAAGATGTAAACAAGATTTAATATAATGAAAAAGAGAGACCCCGGGGCCAAAGGTTTCACTAGTGGCTTCTCTCGAGATAGCATATATTACGGTGGGCGAACAAACTACTACCGAGCAATTGATAGAAAAGCGCATAGTTATGATGACATCTAAGGCAATGATCATGAACATAGGCATCACGTCCGTGTCAAGTAGACCGACTCCTGCCCGCATCTACTACTATTATTCCACACATCGACCACTATCTAGCATGTATCTAGAGTATTAAGTTCATAAAGAACGGAGTAATGCATTAAGCAAGATGACATGATGTAGAGGAATTAACTCAAGCAATATGATGAAAACCCCACCTTTTTATCCTCGATGGCAACAATACAATACGTGTCTTGCTGCCACTACTGTCACTGGGAAAGGACACCGCAAGATTGAACCCAAAGCTAAGCACTTCTCCCATTGCAAGAAAGATCAATCTAGTAGGCCAAACTAAATCGATAATTCGAAGAGACTTGCAAAGATATCAAATCATGCATATAAGAATTCAGAGAAGAACCAAATAATATTCATAGAATCTTGTTCATAAATCCACAATTCATCAGATCTCGGCAAACACCCCGCAAGAGAATATTACATTGAATAGATCTCCAAGAACATCAAGGAGAACTTGGTATTGAGAATCAAAGAGAGAGAAGAAGCCATCTAGCTAATAACTATGGACCCGAAGGTCTATGATAAACTACTCATGCTTCATCGGATAGGTAATGGTGTTGTTGTAGAAGTCCTCCGTGATCGAATCCCCCTCCGGCAGATCGACGGGAAAGGCCCCAAGATGGGATCTCACGCGTACAGAATGTTGCGGCGGTGGAAAAGTGGTTATTGTGGCTCCCCTGATGTTTTTAGGGTATAAGAGTATATATAGGCGAAGGAACTAGGTCAGGGGAGCTACGAGGGGCCCACAAGGGTGGGGGACGCGCCTTCCTGCCTCGTGGCCTCCTCGTTGCGTCTCCGACTTCATCTCCAAGTCTTTTGGTTTGCTTTCGGTCCAAGAAAGATCATCGCGAAGGTTTCATTCCGTTTGGTATTCCTTTTCTGCAAAACTCTAAAATAGGCAAAAAAACAGAAACTGGCACTGGGCCCTCGGTTAATAGGTTAGTCCCAAAAATAATATAAAATAGCATATTAAAGCCCATTAAACATCCAAAACAGATAATGTAATAGCATGGAACAATAGAAAATTATAGATACGTTGGAGACGTATCAAGCATCCCCAAGCTTAATTCCTGCTCGGCCTCGAGTAGGTAAATAATAAAAAAATAGAATTTTTGATGTAGAATGCTACCTAACATATTTATTCATGTAATTTTCTTTATTGTGGCATGAATGTTCAGATCCGAAAGATTCAAGACAAAAGTTTAATAGTGACATAAAAACAATAATACTTCAAGCATACTAACAAAGCAATCATTTCTTCTCAAAATAACATGGCCAAAGAAAGTTATCCCTACAAAATCATATAGTCTGGCTATGCTCTATCTTCATCACACAAAATATTTAAATCATGCACAACCCCGATGACAAGCCAAACAATTGTTTCATACATTTGATGTTCTCAAACTTTTTCAATCTTCACGCAATACATGAGCGTGATCCATGGATATTGCACTATAGGTGGAATAGAAGGGTGGTTGTGGAGAAGACAAAAAAGGAGTAGATAATCCCACATCAACTAGGCGTATCGACGGGCTATGGAGATGCCCATCAATAGATATCAATGTGAGTGAGTAGGGATTGCCATGCAACGGATGCACTAGAGCTATAAGTGTACGAAAGCTCAAAAAAGAAACTAAGTGAGTGTGCATCCAACTTGCTTGCTCACAAAGACCTAAGGAATTTTGAGGAAGCCCATCATTGGAATATACAAGCCAAGCTCTATAATGAAAAATTCCCACTAGTATATGAAAGTGACAACATAGGAGACTCTCTATCATGAAGATCATGGTGCTACTTTGAAGCATAAGTGTAGAAAAAGGATAGTAACATTGCCCCTTCTCTCTTTTTCTCTCTTTTTTTATTTGGGCCTTCTCCTTTTTTTTATGGCCTCTTTATTTTTTTATTTTTTTTATTTTTTATCCGGAGTCTCATCCTGACTTATGGGGAATCATAGTCTCCATCATCCTTTCCTCACATGGGACAATGCTCTAATAATGAAGATCATCACACTTTTATTTACTTACAACTCAATACTTAGAACAAAATATGACTCTATATGAATGCCTCCGGCGGCGTACCGGGATGTGCAATGATTTAAGAGAAACTGGCTCTGGGCCCTCGGTTAATAGGTTAGTCCCAAAAATAATATAAAATAGCACATTAAAGCCCATTAAGCATCCAAAACAGATAATATAATAGCATGGAACAATCAAAAATTATAGATATGTTGGAGACGTATCAATCTCCTAGATAGATCTTGCGTGAGCGTAGGAATTTTTTTGAAATTGCATGCTACTTTTCCCAACATAGGCATCATGGGAATAGATTTATCTGATGATCTACTTTCCAAATTGAGAGAAGGTACAATTACCTTATCAAGTTCTACTTTCCTCCCACTCACTTCTTTCGAGAGATACTCCTTCTCTAGAAAGGTTACATTTTTGGCAACAAAGATCTTACCTTCGGATCTGTGGTAGAAGGTGTGCCCAACAGTTTCTTTTGGGTATCCTATGAAGACACACTTCTCCGATTTGGGTTCGAGCTTATCAGGCTGAAGCTTTTCACATAAGCATCGCAACCCCAAACTTTAAGAAACGATAGCTTAGGTTTCTTGCCAAACCATAGTTCATACGATGTCGTCTCAACAGATTTAGACATGCCCTATTTAACATGAATGCGGCTGTCTCTAATGCATAAACCCAAAACGATAGTGGTATATCAGTAAGAGACATCATAGATCGCACCATATCTAATAAAGTACGGTTACAACGTTCGGACACACCATTACGCTATGGTGTTCTAGGTGGCGTGAGTTGTGAAACTATTCTAGATTGTTTTAAATGAAGGCCAAATTTGTAACTCAAATATTCACCTCTGCGATCAGATCATAAAACTTTTATTTTCTTGTTACGATGATTCTCCACTTCACTCTGAAATTCTTTGAACTTTTCAAATGTTTCAGACTTGTGTTTCATTAAGTAGATATACCCATATCTGCTCAAATTGTATGCGAAGGTCAGAAAATAATGATACCTACCGTGTTCCTCAACACTCATCGGACCGCATACATTGGTACGTATTATTTTCAATAAGTCATTGGCTCGCTCCATCGTTACATAGAACAGAGTTTTACTCATCTTGCCCATGAGGCATGGTTCGTAAGTATCAAATGATTCATAATCAAGTGATTCCAAAATCCCATCAGAATGGAGTTTCTTCATGCGCTTTACACCAATATGACCTAAATGCCAGTGCCACAAGTATGTTGCACTATCATTATCAACTTTGTATCTTTTGGCATCAATATTATGAATATGTGTATCACTACGATCGAGATTCAATAAAGCATTAACATTGGGTGTATGACCATAGAAGGTTTTATTCATGTAAACAGAATAACAATTATTCTCTGTCTTAAATGAATAACCGTATTGCAATAAACATGATCCTATCTTGTTCATGCTCAACGCAAACACCAAATAACATTTATTTAGGTTCAACCCTAATCCCGAAAGTGTAGGGAGTGTGCGAGGATGATCATATCAATCTTGGAACCACTTCCAACACACATCATCACTTCACCCTCAACTAGTCTCCATTTATTCTACAACTCCTGTTTCGAGTTACTAATCTTAGCAACCACATAGGTATCAACTACCCAGGGGCTACTACGAGCACTAGTAAGGTACACCTCAATAACATGTATATCAAATATACCTTTGTTCACTTTGCCATCCTTCTTATCCGCCAAATATTTGGGATAGTTCCGCTTCCAATGACCATTTCCTTTACAGTACAAGCACTCAGTTTCAGGCTTAGGTCCAGCTTTGGGCTTCTTCACGGGAGTGACAACTTCCTTGTCATTCTTCTTGAAGTTCCCTTTCTTTCCCTTGCCCCTTTTCTTCAAACTAGTGGTCTTGTTAACCATCAACACTTGATGCTCTTTCTTGATTTCTACCTTCGCCGATTTCAGCATTGCGAAAAGCTCGGGAGTCGTTTTCGTCATCCCTTGCATATTATAGTTCATCACGAAGTTCTAGTAGTTTGGTGATAGTGACTAGAGAACTCTGTCAATCACTATCTTATCTGGAAGATTAACTCCCACTTGATTCAAGCGATTGTAGTACCCAGACATTCTGAGCACATGCTCTAGCTGAGCTATTCTCCTCCATCTTGTAGGCAAAGTACTTGTTAGAGGTCTCATACCTCTCGACACGGGCATGAGTCTGAAATACCAATTTCGACTCTTGGAACATCTCATATGCTCCGTGGCGTTCAAAACGGTTTTTGAAGTCCCGGTTCTAAGCCGTAAAGCATGGTACACTAAACTATCAAGTAGTCATCATATCGAGCTTGCCAAACATTCATAACGTCTGCATTTGCCCCTGCAAATGGTTTGTCACCTAGCGGTGCATCAAGGACATAATTCTTCTGTGCAGTAATGAGGATAATCCTCAGATCACGAACCCAATCCGCATCATTCAACTTTAGTTTTCTATAGGAACATATCAATAAACATAAGGGAGCTATAACGCGGGTTATTGATCTACAACATAATTGGCAAATACTATCAAGACTAAGTTCATGATAAACTAAGTTCAATTAATCAAATTACTTAAGAACTCCCACTTAGATAGACATCTCTCAAGTCATCTAAATGATACGTGATCCAAATCAACTAACCCATGTCTGATCATCACGTGAGATGGGGTAGTCATCAATGGTGAACATCTCTATGTTGATCATATCTACTATATGATTCATGTTTAACCTTTCGGTCTCCAGTGTTCCGAGGCCATGTCTGTACATGCTAGGCTCGTCAAGTTTAACCCGAGTATTCCGCATGTGCAAACTGTCTTGCGCCCGTTGTATTTGAACGTAGAGCCTATCACACCTGGTCATCACGCGGTGTCTCAGCACGAAGAACTGTCGCAATGGTGCATACTCAGGGAGAACACTTATACCTTGACATTTTAGTTAAGGGATCATCTTATAATGCTACCGCCGTACTAAGCAAAATAAGATGCATAAAGATAAACATCACATGCAATCAAAATATGTGACATGATATGACCATCATCATCTTGTGCTTTTGATCTCCATCTTCAAAGCATCATCATGATCTCCATTGTCACCGGATTGACACCTTGATCTCCATTGTAGCGTCGTAGTCGTCTCGCCAACTATTGCTTCTACAACTATTACTACCGCTTAGTGATAAAGTAAAGCAATTACATGGCATTTGCATTTCATACAATAAAAGCGACAACCATAAGGCTCCTGCCAGTTGCCGGTAACTTTTATAAAACATGATCATCTCATACAACAACGTATATCACATCATGTCTTGACCATATCACATCACAAGCATGCCCTGCAAAAACAAGTTAGACGTCCTCTACTTTGTTGTTGCAAGTTTTACGTGGCTGCTACGGGCTTCTAGCAAGAACCGTTCTTACCTACGGCACAAAACCACAACGGTGATTTATCAAGTTTGCTATTTTAACCTTCAACAAGGACTGGCCGCAGTCAAATTTGATTCAACAAAAGTAGGAGAAACAGACACCCGCAAGCCACCTTTACGCAAAACTAGTTGCATGTCCATTGGTGGAACCGGTCTCATGAACGTTGTCATGTAAGGTTGGTCCGGGCCGCTTCATCCAACAATACCGCCGAATCAAAATAAGACATTGGTGGTAAGCAGTATGACAGTCACCGCCCACAACTCTTTGTATTCTACTCGTGCATATCATCTACGCATAGACCTGGCTCGGATGCCACTGTAGGGAAACATAGCATGCAAATTTCAAAAAATTTCTATGCTCACGCAAGATCTATCTAGGAGATGCATAACAATGAGAGGGGGAGAGTGTGTCTACATACCCTCGTAGACCGAAAGCGGAAGCGTTTGACAACGCGGTTGATGTAGTGGAACTACTTCTAGCTCCGGCCGATCAAGTACCGAATGTATGGCACCTCCGAGTTCTGCACACGTTCAGTGCGATGACGTTCCTCGCCTTCTTAATCCAGCAAGGTGTCGAGGAAGTAGATGATTTCAGTCAGCACGACGGCATGGTGACGATGATGGTAAAGTGATCTGCATAGGGCTTCGCCTAAGCACTACGAAGATATGACCGGAGGTGTAAACTGTGGAGGGGGGCGCCGCACACGGCTAACAATAGTTGTTGTGTGTTCTAGGTGCACCCTCCCCACATATATATATAGGTGGGAGGGGAGGAGAGGCATCCAAGGGACGCCCCAAGTAGGATCCGAATCCTACTTGAGGTTTCCCAAGTGGTGCCCCCCTTACCTTGTATAAACAAGGGGGGAAGGAAAGAGGGGGGGGGGGGGGGGGGGGGGAGAGGGAAGGAAGGGGGAGTCCTACTCCACACTTTCATTGCCCTCCCCTCTTTCCTTCACCTCTTCATTCGGCTGGCCTTTATAGGGGCGCACCAGCTTTTGTGGCATCCAAATGAGAACACATGTCTATGGTTAGGAAACTTAACCATCTTTAATTAATGAGCTAGTTTAGTAGAGGCTTACTAGGGACAAGGTATTTTGTCTATGTATCCACACATGTATCAAGTTTCCGTTTAATACAATTTTAGTATGAATAATAAACATTTATTATGAATAAGGAAATATAAAATAACAACTTTATTATTACCTCTAGGACATATTTCTTTCAACATCATGATGTTAAGCAAATTGATCTTACACTTTATGAGTCACACGATGCCAGTAACGTCAATGTTTCATGGGCGAAGAAGGATGGTGATTTTAGACCCTGATTTTTGTATGATTTGCTATCTATCGGCGTGATTTTTATCTATGTGTTGGTCTTTGTTATGTGCATCCTAATCACATAAACATGGGTGTTTGTTTATTATGTCTGTATTTGCTTGATCCAACATTCTTGCTCTCCTCGACAGACCGCGGCCAGGCTCGGACGGCATGGCCTACCGCACATGGACTCGTGCGTGCTATGCAATCAGGAGCCACCACCTCGACAAATATGGTATGAGATCTTGTCCTGGTGCAGACTACCATTATCCCCTCACCCGGGACGCTGAATTCATCGTCTGGTGGGCATGATTGAATTCCCTCGTCCCCGCTTGCATGCGGAAAGGGCTCAATTTATCATCTCTTTGACCACCTGGGAGCTTTGGAAGCATCGGAACAACGCCACCTTCAACAGTACTCACCCATCTGTCCAACAACTTATCGACCTCATTCGCCCGGAGGCGTGCCTATGAGCTCGCGCAAGGGCAACCGGAGTAGCTAACATTATTGACACAGGTTAAAATAGGATCTTAGGGGTTGAGCAACCCCTGTCTATGCTTCTTAGGTATTCGCTTTGCGTCGCGTTGCGTGTATGTTTCTACAGTGTGACACCATTGATCTTATACTCTCACTCTACCTACGAATGGAAATACGCAAGCTTTGCATATTCCCGAAAAAATGACAACAAAATGCATCCTTATCAAAAAATAAAAGAAAAAAGTAATAAGAGCCATTTCAAAATTCGCCGGACAAGTGTTTTCGGAATATCATCGTCTACATATGTAAGAGTTATAAAAAACAAGAACTAAAACATAGGTATTCATAAATTTCTTGTAGTCAATTTAACTATTAGTCTATTCTATTTTAGGTTACTGATTTCTAAAGCTAGGTAAACTCGACCCTAAATTTTCAAAACTAGATAATTTTGTTTGACATGATTCAAAGTGGTTTGGTGTGTGACGTGATAGTGGTTTAACACATATGACAACCTAGTATATACAAATATTCAAAAATAGTATAAAATAAGAGTAGGAAAATAAAAAAATAAATGTTTTCAAAACATTAAATAAGTTATCTATTTGAAATACAGTACAAACGCAAACGCTCACATACAGAAACGTCGTCTTCCACTGAACGCACATCACCAGAATACATGAAGTAAATCCAGTAAAATGTGAGCACCCACTTGAACCTATGTGGGCTGGTTTAAACTCAAGGAACCTAAAGATCCGGGCTACACTTGATTTTTGAAAAAAACAGGAAAATTCTAAAATTATATAAAAAAATAAAAAAAGAATTAGGACAACTCATGTAAAAGAATAAACAAATATGGTTAATTTCCACGATGTTCCTAAGTCATCTGTGTTCACTTTCCTAGTTTTCCTATAGGGCCTTCAGAAAACAATTCTTCTTAATTTTAAGATTTTTTGTTTTGCTTTGAGCACACCGGATTTTTTCCAGGGATAAGTCTAAGATGGATGCCCAGTAGCATATAAGAAAGGGCCAAGATACCAGGTACACCGTTGTTGTGGTAGCCTCAACACAAAGGCAGCCAAAAGAACTAGTCAACTACTCGTTACATGACCATCCATCTACAAACCTGAGCGACCAGGTAAGCCGCACCACTCTCCAGTTCACCCCTATCCTTAATCTTTTGCAATACCGTCAATACCATAGAGGGCGGTGTCATTGAACACCACATCGTTTATGTGAGTCCACAAGCTCCATAAAATGAGCAAGATCGAAGCCTTTATGTCGCTAGTGAGCACACCCACATCCTTCTTGCTAGCCCACCACTCTACAAGGTCACTTTGTGTCATAGGAACCCACCCAGGCTTATCCTAGTGCGTTAAGACTGTCGTTCGAACCTCTCTCGTGAGCATACATACAAGAAGAATATGTTGTAGCGTCTCCCCTCGTGAGTGCAAAGCAGCCATGTTGCCTGACAAGGCAACCCTTGTCATCCCAACCCATCGG
This sequence comes from Triticum aestivum, assembly GCF_018294505.1. Classification (NCBI taxonomy): domain Eukaryota; kingdom Viridiplantae; phylum Streptophyta; class Magnoliopsida; order Poales; family Poaceae; genus Triticum; species Triticum aestivum. Next base: position 405,335,354 of record NC_057795.1, read on the forward strand.
CGGTCCAACAACTATCACGGCTGCCAACCACTGAAACACCTTACATGTCATAGATTCCTTCGATCTCCATATGGTTCACGCGCTTGGCCATTGTTGGCGTCCCCCAAGGAGCGCCCGATATGCCGAGTTAGCCGAGAAGTCCCCATCCTTCTCCCATGCCCACACTAGGTAGTCCTCTGCGTCGTTATCCCGCTGAATGCCCTCCAACTTGTTTCCAAGCAACAGGAACTCGCGAAGTGTCGAGGCCAACATGTGTTGGATTGACATCCTCCGCACCAACATCCACCAAGCCCATCTCTTAGCGGTAGACGTGCATGGACATTATGATTTTTCAAGTATAGTTTTATATTCTTACTGTCTGTTTTGTGATTTTAATTATTTTTGATAAAATCATTCCAAAATTTATTGTTTTACTTCAGTGCCTTTTATTTCCGTTGTGTCAACAAGGTTGCTTAATCTATAGAACCGCTATTATACTACCAACCTTTTTAAAAAAGCATTTGGATCTGTTAACCAAATCAACAGTACAAATGACTCTCGAAAACAATGAAATTACACGAGGCAACTGTTTCTTCCTCACAAACATGTCGATGGTGGCATGGTGGGTCGCCACAAGCTGCTCATACACCAGAGCCAATGCAACATTGTTGATCGCAGACGGGGATCATCAAGGGCACAACTTGCTGGATCATTGTCCATGAGAAGAAATTGTCACAACTAGAAGAGTCGTGGACCTCAGAGCCAATCTTATCAAATCTTGCAACCCTCACACCCGCACCTCTTGGAGTTGAGGGTGAGCACTTTTTACCGGTTTCTATACTAAGTCGGGAGCGATAGCGAAGCTGCCTATAGGAGTCGCAGCACGGAAGTCCGTTAGACCAGATGCTGCACCGAAGGATCCAACTACGAGCAGCCGCCACAATAATAGCAAAACCAAGCCTCACCATTCATGACAAACTACATGAATTTATGTCCAGAAAATATTGATGCGGCCACAGAAAACACAATTGAGATGTGAATGTTGGATGATGAATGATTGGTTGGGTAAACGCCACCACAAACATCTATGATGCGTCACTGATGAAGACTTTATTGTACGCTGCTACAATCACCGCCGAAAGGTATAAAACGATGCATATCGAAGACATATCTAAAAACTCCAAAATAGAAAAAATACATATCCACCTAATAAACCAGGGCCTCCTTGCACTCCCACACCGAACGACCAATGAAGGAGGGACCGACGATCTACAGACGACGAAGGAGAGGTAATGCAAACCCTCTGATCACCACTCGATGGGGTTAGGAGCGAAAGGTTTCATGTCGATCAAGCTTATTTGAGTTGGATCTGGTACCAAATCAATCTTCTGAAAGTCAAGGGTTATATCGTCCACCTTTTAAAAAAATTGGATAAAAATAGACAAAATTTTAGGCATTGGAAATAAACTTTAAATATTTCTGGTTGCGAAACCAAAGTTGGAGGTCTTGAAAATAATAAGAGTATTTCGCAAATGATGTAAAAAAGGAGTATTTCGAATAAATAAATAATAATAAGAGTAATAAAAGTTCGATCTTGTCATCAGGGTTCTCAGTTCGGCCCCCAAAGCGGCGCAAGCCTAGAGGGACCTGACCACCTTCTCTCTTCCTCTCGCCGTGCCGCGCGGGGCAACACCCAAACTCGTCCGGAATTCCGATCTCCCACGCCGCCGTCCTTACCGCCGTCGACGAGGTTGGTGGACTGGACGCCATCCGCGGACGCGCCAAACCTGCCTAACCCAACCACAAAGGTGCCGCCTTTTCCAAGTTTATTCCCGTCTATCTTCGTTCGCTCGTTTTTTTCCTCCTCCTGTCGCTGTTGTTTGATCCGTCCCGTCTCTGTTGGTGGCAGGCTAGGGTTGCGCTCCGCGCGCCGTCGGGGCTCGCGATGGACGACAGCGCCATTGGCGAGAAGCGCCTGCCGGAGACGGAGGATCGGGAAAGCCCGGGCGGAGTCGCCGAGGAGGAGGTGGGGCGCGCGCAGGTCGGTGCCGAACCGGCGCCCGATGCGGCCGCCGCGGAGGTGGGTGGTAGCGGCGAGATCTTGGATGCCAGAGAAGGGGACGCGGCCGAGGGGGTTGTGCAGGCGCAGGAGGGTGGCGGCGGTGAGGTTGTGGAGGTCAGACAAAGGGACGCCGGTGGCGACGAGGTGGTGTCTGATGTGGCCTGGGCTGAGGCGACCATGGATCCATCGTTAAGCTATGATCAACAGGCTGCTCGGAACGGAGTAGCGCAGAGGAACGTGCCGCCGACGGCGGTGGAGTCCGACGAGGACGCTGATCTGTTTGTGGAGGTAGAGCAGCAGGAGCTGGCTGGTTCAGATCAGAGCGAGGAGTTTTTTCACAATGCGGTGGCTACGGTGACCGGGGAATCTGTCGCTGCTGAGTGCGAGGAAATTGAGGATGATAGGCCTGCCGAGATTGGTGTCGAGGATGATGCGCACGATGAGCATCGGGAGCGCTTAGAGGAGGAAGCCATGTTGGAAGCCATCAGGCAGTGTGTGACAGATGCTGTTTTGGCTGAACATCTCGATGACGAACCTGAGAAGGGCAGGGAAGATGTTCCTGCCTGTGATAGCAATCCCGAGCTCCCCATGAACTCTAGTGAACCTGAACAGGTTCAAGAAGCTATGTTGGTTGATCAGAACAAAGAGCAGCCAGAATATAGCAAGGGAGATACTGCTGCCCGTGATAGCAAGTTTGTGGTCCCTACACAATCTGGAGGTGAGCCTGATGTGGTGGTCGAGGAATTGGATGATTCAAACTCCTCTGATGATGAGAACAAGGCTAGCTCTGCTCCTGCACGATCCTCTAGTGCTGCAGCAGGTCAGGCTAATGGCCCCTCTGTGCTGTCTCGTCCTGCTGGCCTTGGATCGTCGTCTTCCTTGTTGCCTCCGCCCCGACCTGTTCAGCAGGTCCGTGCTAATGGACCGGTCGCTGTGGACAGGGACGCTCGGCAGGATACTGAATCTGCTGGGGATGATGGAGATGAGAATGATGAAATCCGGGAGAAGCTCCAGATGATCCGGGTTAAGTTTCTGCGTCTTGCTAACAGGTTTGGGCAAACGCCTCACAATATGGTGGTCTCACAGGTTCTTTACCGGCTCGGGCTGGCAGAACAGATTAGAAGAAATGGTCGTGGTGTTTTTAACTTTGACAGAGCACAAGAGATGGCAGAACGGCTTGAAGCTGCTGGAAATGAGCCCCTTGATTTGTCATGCACCATATTGGTTCTTGGTAAAACTGGGGTTGGCAAGAGTGCTACTATAAATTCAATTTTCGATGATGTCAAGCTAGAGACTGATGCTTTTGAATCCAGCACCAGAAAAGTTCAAGAAGTAGTTGGTATGGTTGAGGGAATCAAAGTAAAAGTGATCGATACACCTGGCCTTTCATCCTCATCTTCAGACCAGCACTACAACCAGAAAGTTCTCAATTCTGTGAAGAAAATTGTGAGCAAAAACCCTCCTGATATTGTTCTTTATTTTGACCGACTGGATCTGCAGAGCAGGGACTATGGTGATGTACCTCTGTTGCAGACCATTAGCAAAGTTTTTGGAGCCTCGGTCTGGTTCAATGCTATAGTAGTGTTAACTCATGCTGCATCTGCACCACCAGATGGACCAAATGGAATTCCTCTGAGTTATGAGATGTTTGTCACCCAGAGGTCCCATGTAGTCCAGCAAGCTATAAGGCAGGCGGCTGCTGATGTTCGTCTTATGAATCCAGTCGCGCTGGTGGAAAACCACTCGGCTTGCAGGACAAATAGGTCAGGCCAGAGAGTGTTGCCAAATGGACAAGTCTGGAAGCCACAGTTGCTATTGCTCTGCTTTGCGTCCAAGGTTTTAGCAGAGGCTAATTCGTTTCTCAAGTTGCAGGATAGCCCCGCTGGTAAAACTTCTAGCACGAGGGTTGCTCCACTTCCTTTCCTCCTCTCTTCACTTCTTCAGTCTCGAGCTCCGCTGAAGTTGCCCGAGGAGCAGTTTGGTGACGATGATGATCTTGAAGATGATTTGGCAGATGATTATGGTTCAGATGATGGTTCAGACTATGATGACCTGCCTCCTTTTAAGCGCCTTACTAAGGCTCAACTTTCAAAACTCAACCATGCGCAGAGGAAGGCATACCTTGAGGAACTAGACTACAGAGAGAAGCTGTTCTACAAAAAACAGCTGAAAGAGGAACATATGCGTCGTAAAATGATGAAGAAGATGGCAGCAGAGGCCAGGGCCAGAGAAGATGATTTCGGTAACAACAATGTTGATGACGATGTCAGTACTCCGACCAATGTTGCTGTGCCTATGCCTGACATGGTATTGCCCTCGACTTTTGATTCTGACTATCCTAGCCATCGCTACCGTTTTCTGGATACGCCAAGTGAATGGCTTGTGAGACCTGTGCTGGAGACCCAGGGATGGGATCATGATGTGGGTTATGAAGGTGTAAACGTTGAGAGATTATTTGCTGTCAAAGGTAAAGTGCCTCTGTCTGTGTCTGGCCAGCTAACAAAAGACAAGAAGGACAGCTCCCTCCAAATGGAGGTTGCAAGTTCTGTTAAGCATGGCGAGGGTAAAACTTCTTCCGTGGGGCTTGATTTGCAGTCTGTTGGCAAGGACATGGCGTACACAATTCGTGGCGAGTCGAGATTCAAGAACTTCAGGCGCAATAACACGGCTGCTGGGATATCTGCGACGCTCCTTGGAGATACTTTATCAGCGGGCCTGAAGATTGAAGACAGACTGATAGTGAACAAGCAGCTGAGGCTTCTAGTAAGTGGTGGGACTATGAGCGGGAAAGGAGACGCTGCATACGGCGGACGTCTGGAAGCCACATTGAGAGACAAGGACTACCCGATTGGGCGCATGCTTTCTACCCTCGCTATCTCCGTCGTGGACTGGCACGGGGATCTCGCCGTCGGGTGCAATGCCCAGTCTCAGATCCCTGCTGGAAGGTCTAGCAACCTGATTGCCAGTCTGAATTTGAGCAACAAGGGGACCGGGCAAGTCGGCATCCGCCTGAACAGCTCCGAGCACCTGCAGATCGCGCTCCTCGCCCTCGTGCCTATATTCAAGAACATCTGGAAGTTACTGGACAACTACTATGAATCTGCCTAGTGCCTGCGTATGCCTGAATAGACACCCGGCGGGAAGATCCTTAGGACTAATGCAAGCATAAATCGGAACCATACATTTGTTTTTTGTTTTTTTAATCTTTGCCAGCTTTGTAAGAAAAAAAAAATTGTTTTCCTGAGCTCTCTCCTGTGAAGTGAAGCTGAATTTTGGGATGCATACATGTCTGATGTCCGTTGGCAACCTGCTGTGCTGCCTTTTTGTAGTTTCTGATATGCAAAGCTGCTGCTGCGTACCTGCTTCTCGCATCTGAACTTGGAACGATATTTTTTCTAAAACTGAGACCTAAGCTTTGCCTCATCCATTGGTGATTAGTTAAGAAGAATAGACTTTGCTACACACCACTCTCATTCATTAATTAATTATAAGGTGAATAGAGTTTGTTACACACCACCAGGGTTACAAAAAGGCCATTACTCTTCTCCTGGCATTATGTTTCCTATTTTTTTGCACCCGCAATAACCAATAGTCTAGCTTCTGTTTTGATGGTGCCGAAGATGATCGGTGCCTGTGTTGACTTGTGCCGGAGCACACGGGAGTTCCTCTTTTCACATGATCCAACTAACTTGCATACTGACTTGTGTCTTTTTTTTAAGCTCTCCGTCCTCTGGCATTTATTCAATAATAGGCGAAGGCATATCTGACTGCAAAAATAGTAGTAGTAAGATAGCCAGGGATTACATCAATGTTCAAAACTGAAAAGTTCAAATCTAGTGCTTCCTTAGCAAGCCGATGTGCAGCCGATTTAGAATGGCGGCCAGCAAACTGGAATTGGAATCCCTTGTGACTTGTGTCAGAACACACGAGAGTTTCTCTCATTTTAGATGATCCAACCAACTTGCATGGTGAGGTATGTCGTGGCCTTCCTATCGTGGATGTTGTTTCCAGACATATTTTTTCATCAATGGGAGAGAGTGCAACGCCCCCCAAGTTGCCCTACCAATCACATGGAGGCTGAGCCAATCTCTGAGGAGGTTCCAAATTCTAACATTGAAGTGACTTCTACTACTATTTATGAAATCACCAGTTTAGTGAATCCAAATGATCTGAGTTATCCAACCACCGATATCCAACATCTCATGCTACTCCAACGATGTATCCACCACATCATAAACAATTTGAAAGACATGTTAATTGTATTAATCATAATTTGGAAATGGCCTTAATTGCATTAAACATATTTAATTTTGTAATGAACATTAATTCTTAATGTCAAACTGGACGTGTGTGCATGTACATGGTTACTAGCTTGAAGAAAAGCTAGACTCCACTCTCTTGCACTCGACATAGTTCACAGTTTTGCCACCCCCTCCTAGCAAGCCTATCGACCGTCAAATCCTATTACGGGTTGCAAGCCATGCAAAGAATTTCACCTTCGGAGGAGTCTAGATGCCGGCCACATGTGGCGGCGAAAGGTGGTGCACGTAGATCCAATGAATTGCGTGTTGTAAATCGAGGCCGACGAATAATGCCCCCTCGTTAAGCGCTTCCAATCCATCTCGTCCGTGGCATCTAAGCGAAGGTGGATGTGGCGAATGTGCTCCCACATCGTGACAAATTGCCTAAGGTGCAATGGCACTGCCCATGGTAAGAATCATATTGAGCTTTATCTTGTGAGTCCAAGCGTCCTCCGCTAAAGCCTTCTTAACTTTCTAATTTTTTTTCACGAGGAGGCCAAGTAAACGAGGTGGGTAATGTCCTTCGGTTTCTTGCCACTGAGCCAAGGAAAATCCCCAAAAGGGGCAATGACATCATTGCCAATTGATATGATGGTAGAGGCATAGAAGAGGCCGAGGTCCACCTTGTCGCAGGGGGTTTCCCAAACCCACCCAAAGCTTTTACCGAAAAAGGGTTTTCCCCCTCTTTATATTATAAAGCAACGACCACTGATACAAACAACGGAAATCACACAACACCACACCACACCACCATACAACACACCCAAGGCCGGATACAACAGGTACAGAAACAGCCACATTTCCCCAACACCCAAGCATACAACAAATGAGCAATGAACGCAGAGCTTGAAGTAGTTGGATTAGTCCACCTTGACATACTGTCACGGAGAGACGAGGCTGAGCTCGACGAATGTAGGCCTCCAAGACGGCGCCTTCAAGAAGGGGAACGACACCGGAGCACCGTTGCCGCCGGATCCAAAGGATCATGGCTTTCACCTGGATCATTCGTATGGGGAGAGTAGCCACGACGATGCCTTCAGGAAGGAGATGACGCCCACGGCCGCCGCCGCCGTCGGTCCGACCGAAGCCGAGAAGGGGATCTCCCCTGGCACGCACGCTCCACCTTCGAAACGCCACCGCTCACCGAAGCATCGGCCACCACGCCACCCGAGCGGCCATAGCAACCAGCTCAACCTGAGTCGCGCACCTCGCCCACAAGCAACGCGACAATGCTAATTCTTGAGCTTGCGTTGGTTTTTCCCTTGAAGAGGAAAGGGTGATGCAGCAAAGTAGAGTAAGTATTTGTCTCAGTTTTAAGAACCAAGGTATCAATCTAGTAGGACACAACGAACAATCACCGAATACCTACCCAAACAATCAAACAAACTTGCACCCAACGCGATAAAGGGATTGTCAATCCCTTCATGGTTACTTGCAAAAGTGAGATCTGATAGAGATGGATAAACGGTAAAGTAAATATTTTTGGTTTATAGATCGGAAAGTAAAAGATTGCAGAAGAAGTAAATCGGAAACTAATATTGTAGATCAGAAACTTATATGATGGAAAATAGACCCGAGGGCCATAGCTTTCACTAGAGGCTTCTCTCAAGATAGGAAGTATTACGGTCGGTGAACAAATTACTGCCGAGCAAATGATAGAAAAGTGCAAAGTTATGACGATATCTAAGGCAATGATCATGAATATAGGTATCACGTCTGTGTCAAGTAGACCGACTCCATCCTGCATCTACTACTATTACTCCACACATCGACCGACTCCTGCCTGCATCTAGAGTATTAAGTTCATGAAGAACAGAGTAACACATTAAGTAAGATGACATGATGTAGCGGGATAAACTCAAGCAATATGCTAAAAACCCCATCTTGTTATCCTCGATGGCAATAATACAATACGTGTCGGTTCCCCTTCTGTCATTGGGATCAAGCACCATAAAATTGAGCCCAAAGCTAAGCACTTCTCCCATTGCAAGAAAAGCCAATCTAGTTGGCCAAACCAAATCGATAGTTCGAAGAGACTTGCAAAGATATCAAATCATGCATATAAGAATTCAGAGGAGATTCAAATAATATTCATAGATAAGCTGATCATAAATCAACAATTCATTGGATCTCGGCAAACACACCACAAAAAGGTATTACATCGAATAGATCTCCAAGAACATCAAGGAGAACCTGGTATTGAGAATCAAAGAGAGAGAGAAGAAGCCATGTAGCTACTAGCTATGGACACGTAGGTCTATGATAAACTACTCACACTTCATCGGAAGGGCAATGGTGTTGCTGTATAAGCCCTCCGTGACCGAATCCCCCTCTGGCAGGACACCGGAAAAGGCCCCTAGATGGAATCTCACGGGTACAGAAGGTTGCGGCGGTGGAAAAGTGTTTTCATGGCTCTCCTGATTGTTTTGGAATATTTGAGAATATATAGGCGGAAGAAATAGGTCGGTGGAGTCACGAGGGGCCCACAAGGGTGGGGGGCGCGTCCTATCCCCCTGGGCGCGCCCTCCGTCCTTGTGGCTGCCTCATGGCTTCCCTGACTTGCACTCCAAGTCCTCTGGATGTCTTCCGGTCCAAGAAAAATCATCACGAAAGTTTCACTCCGTTCGGAGTTCGTTTGGTATTCCTTTTCTGCGAAACTCTAAAACAACGAAAAAACAGAAACTGGCACTGGGCCCTAGGTTAATAGGTTAGTCCCAAAAATAATATAAAATAGCATATTAATGCATATAAAATATCCAAAACAGATAATATAATAACATGAAACAATCAAAACATATAGATACGTTGGAAACATATCAAGCATCCCAAGCTTAATTCCTACTCATCCTCGAGTAGGTAAATGATAAAAACAGAATTTTTAATGTGGAATGCTACCTAACATACTTATCGATGTAATTTTGTTTATTGTGGCATGAATGTTCAGATCCGTATGATTCAAAACAAAAGTTTAATGTTGACATAAAAATAATAATACTTCAAACATACTAACAAGACAATTATGTCTTCTCAAAATAACATGGCCAAAGAAAGCTTATCCCTACAAAATCATATAGTTTGGCTATGCTCCATCTTCATCACACAAAATATTTCAATCATGCACAACCCCGATGACAAGCCAAACAATTGTTTCATACTTTTGATGTTCTCAAACTTTTTCAACTTTCACGCAATACATGAGCGTGAGCCATGGGCATAGCACTATGCACTACAGCAGGATGGTCCAAACACGACAGTCAAATTAGAGACCCTTCGACGAAACTGTGTGCGATGCCATAATCGCAAATGGTGGTGTAAAAAAACTGTCAAAAAAGGTGCAAAACATTTGTGATGACGGATGCATCAAACATGGTTCAGATTTTAGTTGCGTGTGCGATGCAAGGCATACGATTCAGTTCAATTAACTATTTGCGATGAGGAGGAACAAAAGAAATGGGCAGCCAGATGAAGGTGTGTGCAATATACATCATACGGTTCACTTAGATGAACTGTTTGTGATTAGGCAACACAATGGAAACGGTTCAACTGAACAAGATGTGTGTGATACGCAACAAACAGGTACGTAATCCGAAAAGTGTGCGAAGACCAATAATAACACAGACGATTGTTGCTAATAAGCCGTGTGATTTGCTCTCTCTACAGAAGAATAACACATACACACACACACACACACACACACACACATATATATATATATATATAGGGTGGGTCTATTATGATAACACCCCTTAAGACCTTATTCTAATAACAAAACCTCCTTATTCTGCTAACACTTCGACACTGCAATGAAACCTGAACCGAACCGCGCAGGCAATAAAAATGTAAAAACCCACACCCCCACCTCGCTACTCTCCCCCTGGTCAACGGGGCTCCCCCACCTCTTAACGCCAGCCACCACGCAGCGCCACCCGCCCCGGCCACGAACCACCTCACCGCACCT